>NC_022029.1:46858391-46869512 GCF_000317375.1 Microtus ochrogaster
GATATATGACACTCCCACATCAAGTCTGACTTGATTAAGTGTGGCTTTGTAGCTCACATGAAACTATTAACTCATGTTGAAATAGTGCAGACCAAGTGAAAGGTGTAGCTCAATAGGGAGTCCGTGCTAGCGTAGATGATGCCCTGGGCTTGATGCTCAGCAACACCACCCCCAAACAGTAATGCTGGTTGGCTGACTAATGTAGTTAATTGAGTTACCAAAGCCTTAAAGCTGGAGGATTGCATCACCGGAGTCTGAGAGTCTTGCAGGACCACCGTGCAGAAAGCAGCCTGTCTCTGAAGACTGCAGACCAGAGCTTTGCTTTCCATTCTCATGTAGACTCTGGTCTGCCTAGCATCCCAGGACCCCAGAAAATGGCCTGCTTCACTCTCAGAATCGCACATCTTTCAGACACGTTCCAAGTACTTCACTTCTTACAGGACCCATCTGTCCTCCCTGGCCACGGAGACAAATCCAAGGGAAAGGAATGTAAGTCCTGGCTCAGCCAGTCAGCACACCTTATCGTTACCCACATTGTGTGTATGTGTGCGCGCATGCGCGTGCCTGTGGTGCACGTGTGTATGGGTACATGTATGTTGAGGCTGGAGGTCATTGCCAGGTGTCTCTCTTTATCACTTTATTTTTTGAGACAGGATCTCTCACTGAGCCTGGAGCTCACTGGCTGGCCGGCAACTTACAGGGAGTGCTAGGATTACAGGCTTGTAATTACCTGGCTCCCCACCTTCCCCCAGTGTGGGTCCTGGGGACTGAACTTGGCTTTTGTGGCAAACACTTTACTAACTGAGTCATTTCCTCAGCCCTGTTACCTGCATTTTACAGGTGAGAGAAACTGACCCGGAGTTTGATTTTTCCCAAGACTGTGTAGAAAAAGCCAGTCAAAGCCAAGGATACCTACCCAGCTTTAGAATTCACACTCTAAATCTATTCCTACAGACTCCTCAATTTACCAGGTTATATTCTGATTTTTAAGAATCCCTTAAGCTGGTTGGAGAGATGGTTCATGGGTAAAGTGTTTGGTGTATAAACATGAAGACCTGAGTTTAAGTTATCAGAACCCATGTGTGTGGTTTGAATAAGAATAGTCCCCATTGTCAGGTGGTGGTGGCCTTTAGTCCAAGCACTAGGGAGGCAGAGGCAAGTGGATCTTTGAATTTAAGACCAGCCTGGTCAGCTGGGTGGTGGTGGCGCACGCCTTTAATCCCAGCACTTGGAAGGCAGAGGCAGGCGAATCTCTGTGAGTTTGAAGACAGCCTGGTTTATAAGAGTTAGTTCCAGGACAGGCTTCAAAGCTACAGAGAAACCCTGTCTCAAAAAAACAAACAAAGACCAGCCTGGTCTACAGAGGGCTACACAGAGAAACCCTGTCTCGAAAAGCAGCAATAACAAAAGAATAGCCCCTGGTAGGCTCATATATTTGCTTGGTCATCAGGAAATGACACTGCTTGAGAGGGATTAGGGAGTGTGGCCTTGCTGGAGGAAGTGTGTCATTGGGGTGGGCTTCAAGATTTCAAAAAGCTCAAGCTAGGCCCGGTGAGTGTCCTTTCTTCGTGCTGCCTTCAGATCAGGATGTAGCTCAGCTATTTTTCCAGCACCGTGTCTGCCTATGTACTACCACGCTCCCTGTCATGACGACCATGAACTACACCTCTTAACTGTAAACCAGCCGCTTTCCTTTTTTTTTTTTTAAGTTGATTTTATTGAGCTCTACATTTTTCTCTGCTCCCCTTCTTCCTCTCCCCTCCCCTTCAACTCTCTCCCATGGTCCCCATGCTCCCAATTTACTCAGGAGATCTTGTCATTTACTACTTTCCATGTAGATTAGATCCATGTATGTCTCTCTTAGGGTCCTCGTTGTCTAGGTTCTCTGGGATTGTGATTTGTAGGCTGGGTTTCTTTGCTTTATGTTTAAAAACCACTTATGAGTGAGTACATATGATAATTGTCTTTCTGGGTCTGGGTTACCTCACTCACTCTAGCTCCATCCATTTGTCTCCAAATTTCAAGGTGCCGTGTTTAGTCATCAGAGAAATGCGAAACAGCTCTGAGATTCCATCTTATACCTGTAAGAATGGCCAAGATCAAAAACACTGATGACAACTTATGCTGGATAGGTTGTGGGGTAAAGGGAACACTCCTGCCTTGCTGGTGGGAATGCAAGATGGTACAGCTCCTTTGGATATCAGTATGGCAATTTCTCAGAAAATTAGGAAACAATCTTCCTCAAGATCCAGCAATACCACTTTTGGGTATATATCCAAAGGATGCTCAACCGTGCCACAAGGACATGTGCTCAACTGTGTTCATAGCAGCAGTGTTTGTCATAGCCAGAACCTGGAAATAACCTAAATGCCCTTCGACTGAAGAATGGATAAGGAAAATGTGGTACATTTACACAATGGAGTACTACACAGCAGAAAAAAATGATGACATCTTAAATGTTTTCCTTTTTAAGATTGCCATGGTCATGGTGTAGAACATTGACTAAGACACCATGTTAAACCTGGATCTACAGTAGCATGAGTTTCTCAGTTAGGGTTTCTATTGCTATGAAGAGACGCCATTACCACGGCAACTCATAGTGGGAGACATTTAATTGGGGCTGGCTTATAGTTTCAGAGGTTTAGTCCATTGTCATCATGGGAGGCACATGGCAGTGTGCAGGCAGATGTGCTAGAGAAGGAGCTGAGTGCTACATCTTGATCTGCAGGCAACAAAGTGAACTGCCACACTGGGCATGGCTTGAGCATATATGAGACTTCAAAGTCTGCTCCTCTAACAAGGCCACACCTACTCCAAGAAGTGCCACCTCCTATGGGCCAAGCATTCAAACATATTAGTCTGTGGGGGCCGTACCTATTCAAACCACCACCACAAGTATCCACCGTATTCCTCCAGTGAGATGGGAGGTAGAGATGAGAGTCCCCACAAGTTTGTGGGGATGTAGCCTGACATCGGCAGCCACAGGGCTGTCGATGAGAACTGTCACCTGAGGTTGTCCTGTGGCCTGCATACATGTATCATGGGTGTGCCTGTCCCCATAATCACATGAACAGGCATGTTCATACACACAAAATAAATGAAACACACTTAACTTGTGGACCACAGCCTGAACTCTGGATTGGTCTGCCTGTGCTCACAGGTTGCCCTGGTTGCCAGTGGGTACTCTCAGCTGCCACTTAGCATCCTTAGAGGATTGGGCAGTCTGGCTCCAGCCTAGGAGAGGTTCAAAATCTAATATTTGATGACGTCCTCACTTCTATTGAAGGTGTGTAATTTTTTTTAATTTATTTATTAAAGATTTCTGCCTCCTCCCCGCCACTGCCTCCCATTTCCCTCCCCCTCCCCTGATCAAGTCCCCCTCCCCCAACCATAATTTTTGCACCATCAGGATGCGGGGACTTTATGTATTCTGACTCAGTAACATCCTGTTTGCCAGGTGACAAATTACTGTAGAAAGAGGCCTGTACGTTTTCACAGATAACAGCACTGAGACCAACAGGTTTTTTCTTTACAGTAATGGTCTAGATTCAGATCCTTCATGGATGCAGAACAGTGACATAAACTGGTACTGAATAAGGCGTTTCAGCTCCCATATCTTGTGCCCATCACCAAAACCAGTTGTGTAAGAACAACGTCTTTATTCACAAGTCTCCAGGCTTGGGGAGAGCTAGTCTCAACTCCCTGCCCTTGTGCAGTGTTTAGGGGTAGTTACAGACTGAGGTGTGGGGGAAAATGATTGGAGCGAATGCTGTTGCCATGGTAACCCTTGGGGTAGATGGGGTTACCTACAGTTAACCAAGAGCAGGTGACTTAAGAGTAGGTGGCACATGTTAAGTCTGGAGAAGCAGGTGACTCAGCAAAGGAAGCCCTGGGAGGTTAGTTAGGCGCCTGAAGTAAGCGGAGCCATTGTAAATGGTTCCCCTCAGCTCAGAAAATGTGTGTGGTTTTCCAAGCCAAGATGGAGTCCGTGTGATGGCCTTTAGTGAACTGTGTAAAAGTTTATACCACAAAACATTTGGACAGCTGGGCAGTGGTGGCGCACACCTTTAATCCCAGCACTCGGGAAGCAGAGGCAGGCTGATTTTTGTGAGTTCGGTCTACAAGAGCTAGTTCCAGGAGAGGCTCCAAAGCTACAGAGAAACCCTGTCTCGAAAAACAAAACAAAACAAAAACACAAAACGTTTGGATGGTTGTTCCTCTTTTGTTTGCAAATGAAATTTTGAACAAGCTTGCAGGGCCTCAGTCACATCTTACAGGTTGTCTAAGTTGGCAATTAAGGGGCGAGGCATGAACTAAAGGGTGATAGCAAGAGGATGGCCTCAAGGACTCCCTTCTTGGTGACTTTCCTGTCCCCTGGCATTCTTTTGTCGTGCAGCAGATGGTTACTAACCTGAACCTTCAGGAGTGGGGTTTGGGTGGGGCGGGTGGAGGTGGGGCTGCTGTTTTTTTCTTTGCCCTCTACTTGTCTATTTGAGTTCTCTCCATAAATGTGGATTCCTTAATCCTCTATAAAGCTACGAGAAACCAAAAACTAAATAGAACACCAGTTGGGGTTTCTTTTAAAGGCTGCCTGTGGGACCTGTGGCGTGCAGCGGCTCCGGGCTGTAATTAAATCTTGCATCTTCACATAGGAGAAAACTTCAGACTAAAGAGGAAGAGGCTTTTAGCCACTTAGATTTTTTTTTTTCTTTTTGAAACCCTAACAGCTATCAGTGCTCTGTGGCTGGAATTTCAAGTCCATTTAATGCAATTAGAACCCACAAACTCTCAGGTAACACAGAGCAGGAAGAATGAAATGGAAGGTTTGCTGTCTACTCTTCTGCTAATTAATAGTGGTCGTGGGCAAGCTGGAGGGAGCTCCCTCTTCTGACAGGCTGTCTGGTTCAGCGATAGTGCTGGAGGGCCTTTATAAAGCTGGGCCTGGTGTGGCCTAGAAGCACCCAACTCCAGAGGCTAGGTCAAGAGGATCTCAAGATCAAGACCATGCTTGGACCATTTAGTGAGACCCTGTCTTTTTTTTTTTTTTTTTTAAAGTGGCACATACCTTTAATCTCTGGAGACAGAGAGACAGATCTCTGTGAGTTTGAAGGCAGTCTGGTCTACATAGTGGGTTCCAGGACAGCTAGGACTGTATAGTGAAACCATGTTTCAAAAAAACTTAAAAATTATAATAGAAAAGAAAAAAATACTTATTTTTGAGACAAGGTTTCTTTGTGTATCCCTGGCTGTCTTGGAACTGGTTTTGTAGACCAAGCTGGCCTCGAACTGCCTCCCGAGTCCTGGGATTGAAGGAGTGTGCCACCACCACCTAGGAAGAGAAATTTATTTTAATAAAACAGTGAACTAGGCTTCTCTGGCAGTTTGGAATAGCAAGCATTGTTGATCCCATGGCTCTTAATCCTTGTCTTCATTAAATAAAACCCTAAGCTCCCTACGCGCAACTGATTACAGCGTCTGGTTTTACAGAGGCATGCGATGACTGAGTGAGCTGTCAGGGCAGGGATTCTGTAACTCAGGAGTTATCTTGACTGCTGTGCTTATATTTACCCCCAGGACAACAAAGTGAAAATGTGCTAAGTTCAGCTTGTCGCTCCAGATATAACCGTGGCGGAGGGCAGATTAAGATGCAGTCAGGACAGGATCCCGCTCTTTGCCCTTCCCCAGGCATGCAGGAGTTGGGACTGGTGCTGATCACCTGACCCTTCTTCTCTCCCCAGAACCTCCATAGCTCCTGCTGTCTGTGAGGTCCATGCCCTCAGGCCCCTCCCCAGCTGTTGCCCCTCTCAGCCATATGAGGTCAGGTTTATGCCAGGATTTCTTTGGAGTGGCACCTCCCACGTTCTCTCAAGAAGCCTGCATATGTCACCCGCCAGGCCGTAGGAGTTACTGCTGAGAGAGTGGCTTGTCAGCATTTGAGACAGGGTCTCTCACTGAACCTGGAGCTCATGATTGGGCTGTCTGGTCAGCAAACACAGGGTTCCCCTATCTCCACCTCAGCATTGGGATTATGGGTGTACCCCACTACCCCACCTGGCTTTTTACATGGGTGCTGTGGTTCCAAACTCAGGTCCTCTGGCTTACACGGTATTTTAGGGTTCTCCAGAAGAATAGAAGCGAGTGTGTGTGTGTGTGTGTGTGTGTGTGTGTGTGTGTGTGAAGGCGTAAGTCACAAACAATGCCACAGCAGTTTGGAATTATGATTAATAGGGTAGTATTTATTTAAAGGGGAAAAAACTTACAGATCACCATCAGCCCTCTGTGCAACCAGGAAGGGAGTCTAGTCGCCGGTGGAGCAGGAAGTGAAGAGAGAGAGGAGAGGGAAGTGGCCACTTTTTTAAAGGGAGAGAGACCACGCCCCAATGGGCTGGTATCTCAGCGGCTATAGGCTGGAGGAGCGGAAGGACCTCCCGCAACACCTCCCCCTTTTGTTTAAGTAAGAGAGTTCTAAACCTACTATGAAATTATATACAATAAGTACAAATATCCTATTCTAACTAGCTTAGGTCTTGTATAATAAATAACTTGGCCAAGTCATGAGAGAAAAGTAACTACATTTATATAGTCTTCAACCCCATCGAAGATCTGAGAAGGGAAATAATGTTACCTGGGTAGTTAGGAAGTTCAGTAAAACAACTTCCAAAACATACAACAAATCACAGAGACAACTAGCTACCTGGGCATGTGTGTGTGCGCATGCGCGCGCTTATCAGAGTGACTTACGAGCTGCGGTCAGCAGCTCTTCCCCCGACCTGATCTCTCTGCCCTGCTTCACCCTGGACTGCTTGCCCTCATCACTGCTCTCCCAGGGGAGCAGTAGCCTGTGGTCTTTCCTCCTCAGAGCACCACACCGGGCACGACCCAATTCCCCTTTGCTGTTCAAGGGGATGTATTTGGGAAGAGGCTTCGTTTCCTCCTCCACAAGCACTTACTTTCTCAAGCCTCCATTGACCAAAGAGTGGAATCCAGGTTTGGTGCAGTTGAAGTCCTGGTGTTTCCAGAGCACCCACCACACCCTAGGAATGCCCTAAGCAACGAAACTGCCCTGTCTCAGCCTGGAGCTTCAGCTCAGAGCACCTACCAGCATGAGAGGCCTGGGTAACCAGCCTCAGTACAGTAGGGAGCGGGCAGGGGACTCAGTATTAAATCCCAGCATGAGACAGAGACAGAGATGAGGGGAGAAGGAATAATGGTGAGTGAAAAGACAGTCAGGTAATTTGTTAGTTCCTTTTCTGGTGCCGTGTAGAATGCCCTGGCAGAGAGCTGCCCTAGGGAGGGTCTATTTGGGCCGTTACTTCCAGAGGGTCCATGGAGGTGGGGAGGGCATGGCAGACGTGTGAGGCTGGTGGGTCACATTTCATCAGCACACAGGAAGAACAGAGAGGACAGGGACTGTGGCCAGGTTACAGAAGTCCAGAGCCCACCCCCAGTGATGTACATCTTCCAGCAAGGCGCCGCCACCTGCAGGTTCCATATATCCCCAAGCATCGCCACTGACTGGGGGCCAAGTGTTCAAATACACAAGCCTGTGTGTGCACATGCACATTTTGCATTTCTGCCCCAACGACAGGCAGGCTGACTATGGTGTAGGAGGTTCTTCTGTCTGTGTGTTGCTTTTATTGGTTAATGAATAAAGAACTTCTTTGGGCCTGTTGATAGGGCAGAACTTAGGTAGGAGGCGGGGTGGGGGGGAGGGAACTAAACTGAATGATGGGAAGAAGGAGACGGAGTCAGAGAGAAGCCATGGAGCCTCTGGAGACAGACTCTGGGAACTTTACCTGGTAAGTCACAGCCACGTGGCGATACACAGATTAATAGAAATGGGTAAATTAATATGTAAGAGTTAGTTAATAAGAAGCTAGAGCTAATGGGCCAAGAAGTGATTTCATTAATATAGTTTCTGTGTGATTATTTTGGGTCTAAGATAGCCAGGCAGTCGGGGAACACCAGGAGGCCTTCTCCAATAAGGCTAAATATTTTATTTGTATCTCAGTGAGCCCTTGGGCTGTTTTGTCTCTATTTTATGAATAAGAAAAGGGGCCTGCCCTTGTCCAGTAAACTACCCAGCTACTATAGTGATCTCATGATGGACCTCAGAGTGTGACCTCATCTGGATTAGGGTCTGTACAGATGTCATTAGGGCAGGGCATCTTAACATGAGATCATCCTGGAGGAAGAAGGTAGGCCTTAAATGTGATGACAGACCCTTAGAAAAGACCAGAAAAAGCAGCAGAGAGAGGGCCAGGTAAAACACTGACAGGCTTGGAAGCTTGCTATGCTTCAACCCCCATCTTTTTTTTTTTTTTTGAGTATTGATAATGATGTTCAAAGAGTTTCTTATTTTACAGCATTCCAACTTGGCTCTTCGATTATGTTTAGACTGTAATTTGTCCTGGCGACCCAGCAAACAAGCCCAGCCCTGGAGCTATCCTGGACCTGGCCTGGGTGTCACCACAACACTTGCTGACAGAGACCTGAGGAGCCCTGCATTCTCCGTCCTTGCTCTGTGTGTTCATCTCCCCTGTATTCTGAACACAATGGACTTAGTGTTCCCTGCCCACACTTGCTGCTCATGGCCTTGATCCTCCATCCAACATAGCCACCTCCCTCTCCTCTTATTTGGCAACTTCTTGGGGTTTTATCTTCCCTTTTTAGGTTTTCTGACTCAGGGTGGCCCTGGCTGTCCTGGAACTTGCTCTGTAGGCTAGACTGGGCTCGAACTCACAGAGATCCACCTGTCTTTGCCTCCCAAGTGCTGGGATTAAAGGCATGTGCCACCACCACTCAGCAATTTAGTGGATTTTTATACCTAACTTGGCAACTCTGCCCTGTGAAACTTCTTAGACTTGACTTTGCTGCCTGGGCACCTACCCCGGACTTTCTTCTCAGCAGGTGCAGGCTTTCCTTTCAGGACCTTGTTGACAAGAGCATGCACCATCGTTTCCTCTTTGTGACAGAAGAGGGCGTGCGGAAGGCATGGTGAGCGCTGGATGCCGAGCTGTGTCATGCTCTGTGGGTCCCCCAACAGTGTAATGCCCAACCCAAGATGAAAGAAGTTACAGAACACAACCGAACATCCCTAAAAAGGAGCCTGAGACGATGAAATAGATGTGTGGTTTCCCTAAGTACTCAAATACCACACTCACTAGGCAGTCAGACTGTGGTGTCGCGTTCCCAGTGACATTTGCCTGAGTGTTTCCTGAGTTTATACAGTCTGCTGCGGGAGCTGGCTTCCTCCTGGAGCCCTGCCTGGCCTTTGAGGAGCAGCAGATCCACACTATCAAGAACGTGCTCAGGAGCCGGTCCTCCCACTTCCTAGCTGGAAGTATCTGCACAGCCCAGGAGCCAAACAGGAATGGCGGAAGCCATCTGTCTTGGTACCAGTTCTGTTATCAGGCATTGGTTTGGGAATGGGCATCTGGCCCTGCCCCTACAGTAAAGGTATAAATGGACTCTCTCCCATACAGCTCCCACAAAAGAACCCTGTACTCCTCAACAGGAGGCACGGAAAGTGTTTCTCCTCTCCTGCCCAATAATGCCCTCTCTTTGTATAACACTCGTGTTTTGGCAGCCGTCTTACAACCATGAAGAGCGTAAGCACGTGTGCTAAAGCCAGGCATCTGAAGGTGGCAAGGTAGAAAATGCAAAGCACTTGGATTTTATTTGTATAGTGATTTCTCACTTTTACATTTTGTTATTTTGTCTGCGTGTGTGATGTGTGTGTGCGTAGGTGTGTGTGCAGGTGTGTGTGTATACAGGTACATGTGTATACAGGTGCATGTGTATGCAGGTGCATGTGTATACAGGTGCGTGTGTGTGCAGGTGTGTGTGTATACAGGTACATGTGTATACAGGTGCATGTGTATGCAGGTGCATGTGTATACAGGTGCGTGTGTGTGCAGGTGTGTGTGTATACAGGTACATGTGTATACAGGTGCATGTGTGCGCAGGTGCATGTCTGCGCAGGTGCATGTGTATACAGGTACATGTGTGTACAGGTGCATGTGTGTGCAGGTGCATGTGTATACAAGTGCGTGTGTATACCGGTGCATGTGTGTATACAGGTGCATGTGTGCGCACGTGTGTAGCTTTCAGAGAGTTGGTTCTTCTCTTCTATCATGGAGTGAGTCTAGGAATCAAGCTCAGGGCATCAGGTTTTTATGGCAAACACCTTTACCTGCTGAGCCATCTTGCAAGTTTGCAAGTGGGTTTTAAAGATGTTTTTTGGGGGCTATGGTGGCACTCAGCAGTAGAGCACATGCAAGGGTTGATCGCCCTTACTTAAAAAAAAAGCAGCCGTGTTAAAGTCCCAGGAATAGGCAGCCTCAGCCTCCCCCAGCTTCGTTTACGGGCTGCATTTCCTTCTCCACTGTCTGCATCAGCAAACTAACACTTGAGGGTGTATTTGTGTCTGTGCCAGTCACTCTGCTGTGCTCTGAGGAAGGAGGGGAAATGAAGGGAAGTGTGAGCGTGAATTTATAGCTGGCATCGAATGTCTTCTTCGTACCACTCTTCGGAGTTATTTCAGTGCGATTATTTTCAGTTTCGAGGCACATTTGAATTTAGACATGGCTTGTAACAAAAATTCCCTCTCTAACTTCCTTAATGGGAAACTGTGAATGATCTGCATGTCGGGCCGGGGGAAGCTTTTCTATAAAGAAAAACGTGCTCTTAGGGACTCTTGAAAACCCATCCCAGACCTGTGTAAGGATAAGGAGGGGGCTGCAGACCCGAGCCTGGCCAGGAATGGGGTAGGGTGGTCTGCTTACTCTCTGAAGATCTGAGCCAGTTGTTTCTTCAGGGAAAGAGCAGGCAGAGGGTGTTCAGCCAGTGGAAAGATGGGCTGAACCTAACAGCTGCTAAAATTAGCAGAGCTTCCCTCTGCAAACGGATCTGACACTGGTGGGTAGTGCAGGGTCCAGGGTGGAGACTGTGAAGGAATGGAGGCACCTCGTGAATCAGGGAGCCCTGCACCGTGTGCTGGGTCCCCAGCCCAGCCGTGAGTCAGGGCCTCCCTGGGCAGTGCACAGCATCAGAGAGAAACTGGCAAGACCCGAGATTATTACAGCCCACTGAGTCCTCTGCACAGAGATGAAATGGAAT
>NC_022029.1:46869992-46876060 GCF_000317375.1 Microtus ochrogaster
GTCTTTTTCTTCTTCAGAGCGAGTGACTTCACAGTTAGGGAAGTTGCTCTCTCAAAAGCAGGGATTTGCTCAACAGAACCCTGAATGTGCCTCCCCTTATCTGCTGCCGGAAGCCTGCGCACTTTGAGGAAAGAATCCTAGGGCACATGACCTCTGACTCCTGTCTGCTGTGGATGGTTCCTCGCTTCCTCTCCTGAGTCCCTTCCCTGGGCAAACTGTGCTGTATCCCCAGGGAATCCTCTGAGAGGATGGAGTGAGTAGGACAGGTCATTTGCTCAGCAGAATCTCTGATAGCATCGGTAACGTTCATGAGACACCTAAGCTCGGCATTCAGGACCTTCTGTGAAGTGGCTCTTTGCTGTCCCTCTCTGTGTGTGAGTGAGAGTTTGTGTGCACGTGTGTGCGTGTGGAGGCCGGAGGGCAGCCTTGGGGCATTTTTCCTCAGATGCCATCACTTGCCTTGTTTTGAGATAAGAGCTCTCATTGACTAGGGACTCACCAAGGAGGCTAGGCTGGGTGGCCAGCCCCAGGTGTCTGCCTGCCCTCTCTGCCTCCTTTTACAGACTCACATACCGCTTTTCCATCTAACATTCTATAGTCCCAGATATGTCTGCCCACCCCACGTGCTGAAGTCCAGAGTTGAGTTTTAGTTATCAAAGCCAATGCACACTTGGGCCCCAGCTGCCAATTCCACCTTCAGTCTGTGTAGACCTGATGGGCTGTGCCCACCTGTCCAGTTCCTGGACATACTTCCTGGATGGTTTAGAGACAGCAGTAGAAACTGAATCATGACCTGATCTCAGCAGTAATATGTAGGCACGTACACTGACTGGGTCAGCAATACGTAAATCAGCCTGGTTTGAGCCCTCCAGGCTAGGCTTGGCTGTTGCCCTGCAGTGGCTTAGCTGTGTCGGTCCCCACCTTCTGATTGGGTGCTTCCCTCACTCCAGGTTAAGAAGGATGAGTGGATTTGTGCAGAGAGGGCAGCTAGGAAAGGCCCTGCCACCCAGCTGCCAAGTCCCCTGCTTGGATTTTCCCATGACCCCCAGTTTCAGAGCCATCTTGGTCGCTGCCAAAGCAGATGAGATGGCAGGAGTTCCTCATTGTTCCGGCAGTAGGTGATGAAGCTGAGCAGGTCAGAGCCCCTAGTGCCAGACTCCGGAATAGATGCTTGGGTGGAACTTGGGCATTGTCCTTTATTGGCTGCAAGAGTCTGGGTGAATGCAAAATCCAGCCTCGGTTTTTTACATCTGGAAAGTGGGCATGGTCATTGCACTTCCCACCCAGAACTGCCGTGAAGATTATGTGAGGGAAGAAGACGGAGCTAGCCTAGGAACCTTCGGGATCCTGGAGCCTGGACTGGGAGCTAGCCAAGGAAACATCTGGATCCTGGAGCCTGGACTGGGAGCTAGCCAAGGAACCATCTGGATACTGGAGCCTGGACTGGGAGCTAGCCACGGAACCATCTGGATACTGGAGCCTTTAGAGTGTGACCTGTAGGCAGTGTAAAAACTGTAAACATTTTGGAGAAAGGGATATAGCCTGAACCATGCTTCAGGGGAACAATTCATAGCAGCTAGAAGGAACTTTGGAGAAATGTATCAAGTCAAGGCCGTTTCGAGAAATAGAATCGGCGGAGTGTGTGTGTATATATACATATATGTGTGTCTATATTAAGATTTATTCGATCAGATCACATGATGCAGTCCAGGCAGTCCAGCAATGGCTGTCTCACCCCAGAGGGTTGAGAACATGGTAGCTGCCCAGTCCACAAGGCTGGGTGTCTCACTAGTCCAGTCTGGCACTGAGGACTCCTGGAGAACCACCAGTCTTGAGCCAGCATTAGAAGCCTGAGGAGGGGGTTCTGATACCAGCAAAGAAGCACAGCAGCAGGACAGATGGACGGAGAGCCGACAAGAGTGAAGGTGACGGGGCTGGAGAGGTCGCTGCAGAGGACCTGGCCTTGGTCCACCCACGTGTGCTTCACAACCATTGGCAACTCCAACACCTGCTGATTTCCCTGGTTACCAGGCATGCACACATGTGGTGCACATACACACATGCAGGCAAAACACTCATCCACATAAAATAAATAAATCTTAATTTTTAGAAAAGGGAAGGCGGCAGACAAAAAGCAAGGCTTGCCTCTGTCTTCATTTCTCCAAGCTGCCACCAGAAGGTGCCACCCACATTAGGGCGATTCTTCCCACTTGAAGCTATCTGATGGAGAGACTCCTTTCCCACAGGAGTGCCCTGCAGCTTGCCTTTTAGCTGCTTCCAGATTCAGTCAAGTTGACAACCACGGTTTGCCACCATAGAGGAGTCTCACAGTCTCAGGCATCCATCCATTCAGCTGCTGGTCTCTGCAGCCTCTCGTTCCCCATCGATCTTTGTGGAATGAAGTATACATCATCTGGATGTAGAGTGAGGACACCGAAAAGGGGGTGTGGGGGAGAGCTCTCAGGCGCGTACCTTCCAGTTTTCTCCTGTCCCGGATGCTTTAGAGGCTTTCCCCTCGTGAGGTGCCTTTCTGTGCTCAGATATGAGTGTTGCGGGGTACTCATCAGGGAAGACTGCTTGGATGTGGGTTTAAGCCAATAGAAAGTCTTTATTGGCCAGCTGTCGACTATGCTGGATGTTTGGGATCCCAGTGTAGCGCTGAGCCTGACTCAGGGTGAGCTTTTAATCATGTTCTGGGTTGACAGACTTCAGTTAACAAGAACAGTTATCCAGAGGCAGAACTACAGAAGGAAGCTAAAAAGTAAGATTAGTGTATTTTGAGACTTTCCCAGAACTATGGACTTTGGCCGATTAGGTCTTTGGTTTTAGTTTTGGCAGGTGGTGCTGTCTATGTGCTTAGTGTTACAGCCTGAATGGCACTTCCATCATGGAGTCAGTTGTGCTAAGGTTTGGGGGTCTGCTGTAGTGAGCACCCATGTCTTACAGCATAGACTTGAGACACTTGGGAGGAGCTGAGTCTTGTCTCTAATAAGTACTAACAAGATGTCATTATGAACCAACTGTACTAGGCAGAATGATGCCACCATCCCCCAATGTCATCACCCTGGTCTACAGAAACTTTGACGATGTTGCCTTATATGGCAAAGGGACTCTGTGAATGTGACTGGGTTAATTAAGGGCTCTGGGGTACCTAGGAAAATACCAGGGTCCAGTGTAATCACCAGGAACCTTTGGTTTGCCTCTTTGTTTTATTTGAGGCAGGGTCTCATGTTGCTGCTGTGTCTGAGGGAGACCAGACTACTGAAGGAATTTGAGAACCCTAGAAGCTAGGGAAGGCATCCTCCCTCCCCCTGAGCCTCCCAAAAAGAAGACAGCCCTGACACCACCTTAACACTGGCTCCAGGAGGCCTCTGTGGGCTCTGATCTCCAGAATGGTAAGAAAGGGTCTCAGTTCAGATGCCAAGCCAGTCATGTGTTGAGGCGGCCGTGGAAAATGAATGCACTTCTCAGGAAGTGCACGGGGGTCGCCTCATTTTCCACTGTGGAGAGCTCACCCAGCCAGGGAAGCAGACAAGAGAACTCATCCTCACAATAGGGCTGTCTAGAGGGCTTCATTGGCTGGGGAATTAACTCTGCCTGGGGACCAGAGAGGCACAGAGCAGGTGAGCTGGGGCGTCTTTAGGATAATAGCAAGTTTGTTTGCTTTTTTTTTTTTAACTTCCCGTCGGGTGGCAAAAGGGGGAAGGGAATCTAGGCTGAGTGGACAGTCTATGGAAAGACACTGGGGTAGGAAAACTGCAATGTTTCTAGCCACAGCTGCAAGGACAGTGACAGTGGAGCCAAGGATGCGGAGAGGCAGTGTGTGTGTGTGTGTGTGTGTGTCCATCCTTGAGTGTCCTTGGAATGAGTGGGAGGTGGGCACCTCCAGGCTTTCTGAAAGAGAAGGAACCTTCCTAGAGTTGTGCATTCTGGTCACCGGAAGCTCACTCCTGTCTTTCTTTTTGGAATCTTGTTTTGCTCCTTAGAAATGGATGTGAAGGGCCTGGGGAACCGATTCAGTCAGGAAAATACTTGTCACAGGAGCTAGGACCCCAATTCAGATCCCCAGAACCCACATAGAAAGCCAGGCACGGCATTGCACCCCTGCAACTCCTGTGTTCTGTGTGCCTGTATGTATATGCCTAGCTAAAGGACGTGCTTTGGGTTCAGTGAGAGACCTGTCTCAGAAAACAGAGAGGGATGGAGGACCGCTAAGGTTGACCCCCGACCTCTACATGCATGCACACACAGTCTCAGGGTTACTGTTGCTGTGATGAAACACCATGGCAAGGCTTAGAGAAGAAAGTGTTTTATTGGGGGCTTAGTCTATGACCATCACGGTGGGGAGCCTGGTGTCGGGCAGGGAGGCGTGGTACTGGAGCAGGAGCTGAGTGAGAGCTTACATCCTGATTGACAGGCAGCAGGCTGAAAGCAGGACTGAGCAAGCTTCAGAGCCCACCCCTGTGACACACCTCCTCCAACAAGGCCACACCCCCTAATCATCCCTAACCAGTCCACCAAGTAGGAACCAAATATTCAAATATATGAGCCTCTAGGGGCTACTCTTATTTGAACCACTAACATATGCACATGCACGCACACACACAAATACATACACAGAATTTTTAAAAAGTGGATGTATATTTGTACCTTCTATTCCACAATGAATCCTTGATGACTTCAGAAGAGACTGGAAAGATGGCTCAGCCATTAAGAGCAATGGCTGCTCTTGCAGAGGACCCAGGTTTGGTTCCCAGCAGCCACAAGGCAGGTAGGTCACAGCTGTCTGTAACTCCATTCTAGGGGATCTGGATGATGCCATCTTCTGGCCTCTTCAGACGCCAGACACACATATAGTGCACGGACATACATGCTGACAAACACTCATACACACAAAATAAAAGTAAGTGTATCTCTTTTAAAATGTGGTGGTGGCGTATGACTTTAATCCCAGCACTTGGGAGGCAGAGGCAGGCAGATCTCTGTGAGTTTGAGGCCAGCCTGATCTACAGAGTGATTTCCAGGACAGGCTCCAAAGCTACAGAGAAACCCTGTCTCAAAAATAAGTAAATAAATAAAAATAAAAAGAAAGTGACTCCACTACTTAGCAGTTGTATGGCTCAACTTCCCTCCAAGATAAAATGAAAAACAAAATCACTTCCATTATAAAGGATAGCTCGGGGGAAAAAAAAGTCACAAGCTTTATGGTTTTTGCCTTCTCCCAGCATGCCCCAGGATAGCCTAGGGGTCTTTAAGTCCACATTGAGAAAGAGGACTGACAGAATTTAGCCCTTTTCCCTGTCTCTGTGTCTGAGTGAATTTGCATGTGTGTGAGTGTGTATGTGGAATCCAGAGGTTGATATCCAGCGTCTTCCTCTGTTGTTCTCCATTTTATTTTTTGAGACAGGGTCTCTTGTAGGCAGGTGTTTCTTTCCCAGTCCCAGCCTCCAGGCCCAAATAACCAACACAGAGGCTGAACATGAATTATAAATGCTTGGCCAATAGCTCAGGCTTGTTACTACCTAACTCTTACATTTTAAGTCAACCTTTATTTCTTATATATGCTTTGCCACGTGGCTTATGGCTTCTTACCTCATTTTCTACATGTCCTGTTTCCTTAGCAATTGGCTGGAGTCTCTTCTGACTCCACCCTTCTTTCCATCATTCCCCTAAGTTTGGTTGTCGCACCTATAATTCCTGCCAGGCTACCAGTCATTCAGTTTTTTATTAAACCAATCCAAGTGACAAATCCTAACAGCATAAAGAGAATTATTCCACAGCAGTCTCTCATTAAACACAGAGCTCCCTGTTTGGCTAGACTGCCTGGTCAGCAAGTTCAAGGATCCACCTGTCTTCACCCTCCTCTCAGGGTCGGAGTCATGGGAACATGCTGCCATAGCTGGCTTTCACCTGGCAACCGGGGATCCGAGGTCACAGCCCCATGCTGCACACTCAACTATCTTCCCAACCCTTAATTAAAAAAATACTTTCATTTTGTGTGTATGGATGTGTCCATGAGAGTGCATGTGTGCGTGTGTGTGAGCGTGCATATGTGTGTGCGTGTGTGT
>NC_022029.1:46876220-46877761 GCF_000317375.1 Microtus ochrogaster
GTGCGTGTGTGTGCATGTGTGGTGCATGTGTGCATGTGTGTGAGCATGCATATGTGTGTGCGTGTGTGTGCATGTGTTTTGCATGTGTGTGTGTGTATGTGTGTCTAGTCTTTACCAGTCTAGCCCCTGAACGATTTTTAAAAATGAATTTAACAAAGCATTGCTGAGTGTCTCTCATGGCTGTCACTACATGTATAAAAAGAGCATCAAGATCTTGTTCCTGGGCTCAGTGTCTTGGAATGGGGTGAAAATTACAATTACAATTCTAACAGACTCCAGCACATGTTAAAATACAAGTATGGAAAACCGTGCTCCTGGATCCCGCTTGGGCCTCCTGTGGCTGTCACAGCAAGTTAGTGCAAGCCGGGGGGGCATCAGATTAGAGTACTTTTTGCCTTCACAGCTCTGGGAACTAGCAGTCTGAAATCTGGGTACCAGTAGAACTGTTACTATTTAGGGGTCTTAACCAAGTTTGCTCTCTCTGACAGTTAAAAAATTAAAAGGCAGGAACAATCTTCAAGGCAACAGGTAGCAGCAGAGAAATCTCAGGCACCACAAACAGAATAATACAGAATCAGTGATTGAAGAAACACTTATTGGGGTGAGGAAATACACACATGCAGCAGGTTCACAGGGAAGAGACCCCCTAAAAAGCAGAGAGGGGACCCAGGAAGCCAGAAAAAAAGTTTCTTCTGAGATTTGTAAGGGCTCTGAAGAGTTTTCCTCCCTAATTTAGACTGGCCAGTGTGAAGAAGGATGGATGGCTGATTGGCTCACAACTGTGGTAACACACCCTCAACTTTGCTGAGCCTGCCTGTCAGCAGGGGGCCTGCTGGTGGGAGAAAAAGCCTACGTGGCCTTTGTTTTTAAGGTGCCAGGCCTCTGTCTTGGGTCAGGTGGGTGAGGAAGAAACGGAGCGCCCAGGGAAACTCACCATGGCCCCTCTCCCTAGCTGTCCGCCTCCCAGGCAGTCTGAATCTCAGCCCCTCCCAACCTTGTTTCTGCAGGAGGGCTTGAGGCGGGAAAAGCCTTTTGGCCTCCCCCAGAGTCTGGTGGCTCCTAGAGCTCCTGGCTTGTAGCCTCTCCCTCCAATCTCGTCCTCTGTGTCCCACCTCCTCCTCCTCTGTAAGGACATCTGTCACTACCTTGGAGCGCTCCCCAGTAATCCAGGGTGATCTCATTTCCACATCTTTTACTTCACTACACCCGCAAAGACCCCTCCCTCAGAGTGGTTCAACCACGGGTTCCTGGGGTTTGGGTGGGGATAAATTTGGGGGGGATTCCATTCAAACCACTACATAAACCTATGTTCACACTGCACCTACACGCATGAACATGTATGCATTCACATACAAAACAGCAAAGTACAGCGACTCAGGGTACTCGAGAACAGCGGCAAAGCGAAGGTGACATGTGACTGTTCTATATATAACCCTTCTAACACAGTCAGAGGGCTTGCAAGCATGGAGACGTAAATTCAGTCCCTAGAAGCCACATAGAAAAGCCTCGCAGGGTGGATTGGTAGAGTGGCATGGCAGGTG
>NC_022029.1:46878964-46882979 GCF_000317375.1 Microtus ochrogaster
AGTCTTGCTCACCTGGTAGACCTCAGGCCAGTGAGAAATTCTACCCCAAAACACAAGGAGAGCCTGCCATGGCAGCATGTAACTTTGGTCCCAACCCATATATATAATTGCTGAATACACTTGCCTGGTGCCACCACAGGCCAACAGAGGATAGAAGAGGTCATAGAATCCCCTGGAACTGGAGTTAGAGGTGGTTGTGGGCAGCCATGTTGGTACTCAGAATCAAACTTGGGTTCCCCGGAAGAATAGCAGCCAGTTTGTTGTTTTTGTTTGTTTGTTTTCTGACTGCTGAGCCTGGATCTCTCCAGCCTGGGTATTTAGATTCTTGTCACTTTCAGGAGATGCTTGGGGTAGCCTTTCCCTCAGGTCCTGGCTGACTTGCCTTGTCTGGCCTTGGACTTGAGAGGAGGTGACCCCCTAGGGTGACCCTTCATCTGCCCCCAGTCAGGGCATTTCCAGCCACTTGTTGCTGTTCTAGGCTCTCCCTCTGCTGTCCTTGCCCCAAAAGGCCTGTAGAGGCTTGTTAGCATGAAGTTCTAAGAAGTGGCTTCCCGAGGGCCCTGGCTCGAGCACTTTGGGAACTCGTGACATTCCCATGGAGGCCTTGGGATGACTCAGCGCTCACAGCGGTTTGTGCTCCTGGGCCAGGATCTAGCTCTCTCTGAATTTCTTCTCTCTGGTCCCCATCTGACTGCAACAGAATGGTGTCTGGAGTCTCCTTTGGCCTCTGCATGTCTCCAGCTGCCTGGCTGTCAGTGAGACATCAGTAACACAGGACAGATTAACTAAGGAGGCTTTGCTAGCAGCCTACTCCACTGTGAGGTCTGGAGCAAGTAACAGGGTTTCCTCACCTGTAAGTCAGGGGCCTTAACAGTAGAGAGGAGAGCGAGTCAGACAGGGGCCTGGAAGGCCAGAGGCACAACCACGGCTGTGGGAGAGCTGCTCTGTTGGAACCTGCGCTGGACAGCAGACTTCTGCTTCCGCCCCTACTGCAGACCCAGCAAGCTGAGACAAGCTGACTGAGTCACCAGAACGTGTCTGTCTTGGCTCGACACCAGCTGCACTGCCTTGCCCAGTGAGGGGCCTGGAGGCTGTGGCTGTGGTTAAGGATCAAAGAGCCAGAGGAGGATGAGGAGCAAGGGAGACTTCCAGGAAAATGCCAGGACACACACGGGCCTGAAGTGGGATTTCCTTCTGTAAGCCGTGAATACCATTGGTTAATAAAGAAGCTGCTTTGGGCCTATTGTTGTGCAGAATAGGGCAAGGCGGGAGTTCCAAACAGATGGAGGAGAAGAGAGTAGGCGGAGTTAGGGAGAAGCCACTGCTGCAGGAGACAGACGCCAGATGGAACCTTACTGGTAGGCCACAACCAACGTGGTGATACACAGATTAATAGAAATGGGTTAATTTAAGATTTAAGACTTAGCCAGGAATATGCCTAAGATATAGATCAAGAAGTCTTTTAATTAATACAGTTTCTTGTGGTTATTTTGGGTCTGTCGGGAAACAAACAAGCAGCCTCCGACAACACGTGCCCTTTCACACACATGCTCACACTCATGCTTTTCACACAAGCTCAGCCACACTCACACAGTCTGACTCACACATACTTAAAATGTTCACATGTACGCCTTCCTGTACATGCAGGGACACTTGCTCATGAATACCATACTCTATATGCCCTCTCTCTCTCTCTCTCTCTCTCTCTCCCTCTTTCTCTCTCTCTCTGTACCATACTCTATATGCTTTCTCTTTCTCTCTCTCTTTTTCTCTCTCTCTCTACCATACTCTTTCTCTCTGTACCATACTCTATATGCGCGCTCTCTCTCTCTCTCTCTCTCTCTCTCTCTCTCTCTCTCACTCTCTCTCTCTCTCTCACACACACTAACTCACACACATGTTCTCACATATGATGACTCCCACATGCATGCTCATCATGTGCACCTACATATGTCTCTCACACTCTCACATGCTTCCATGTTCTCACATACATCCTCTCACACTTATTCATGCCTCATAGAAGGACTCCTACACAACTGTTTCACACATACTCACACTTGTTTTCATATGTGCTCATATTCTCACCCCCTGGCACACGTATGCCTATGCTCACATGCATTCTCTCACCCTTGTTCTCACACTCACACACACACATGCTGTCATGTGCCCGCGTACATACTTATTCATGGCCTCTAACACACATCTTACACATACGCACATACACAGACTCATACATGTGTTCACACATGCTCCCTCCCCTACACAATGCTCATCGACATTCTCCTATTCATACATGAAAACACACACACACACACACACACACACACTCCCCTTTCTCTTATTCTTCCACATTCTTGCACCTACGTGTGTCCATAGTGGCTCAAGAATCAACACAAAAGCAGAAGTACCACAGAGGGGTACGGGGCGGGGGGCGAGGATGACAGAAAGATAAAGAAGTGAGAACATGTGAACAGCAGGCCAATGCTGCCAGAGAGAAACTGCAGTGGAATCAGAGGAACCAGGGAGAGGACACGAGCTGAGGGCAGCTTAGCTAAGCCTTGCACAAGCCACGGGGGCCCAAGTGGCCAGAGCTGCTCACCGTCTAGCTATGAAGTAGACGGGCTACCACTGACATGTTGTGTGCAGGTTGCCAACCATTTTGCACCCCTGCCCCAATATCCGGTCATGTTCTTGCTGTGAGCCCATGGCCTCAATCTCCTGGGCTCACACTCTCCTGCCTTGGTTCCCGTGAGCCGAGGGAATGCATCACCAAGCATGGCCTACCAGCAACCTGGGTTTGTGTTTTCCCTTCTACAGTGATTGTGTCTGGGGATCAGTGCTCTGGTGGTGCTGGTTGGTTTTATGTCAACTTGACACAGACTAGAGTCATTTTGGAAGAGAGAACCCCAGGGGAGAAAATGCCTCCACCAGATTGACCCCTGGCTCATTTTCTTGATTGAGTACTGATGTAGGTGGACCCAGCTCACTGTGGGTGGCATCACCCCGGGGCAAGCAGTCCTGGATGGTACAAGAAGGCAGGCTGAGCAAGCCACTAAAGCGGCACTCCTCCATGGCCTCTGCATCAGCTCCTGCTTCCCGGTTCCTGCCCTGTTTGAGTTCCTGTCCTAATGCCCCTCAGCAATAGAGTGTGACAACCTGAGAGCTGTAGCTAAAACACTCCCCTCCATGGTGTTTGGTCTTGGTGTTTTATCACAGCAATAGACACAGTAACTAAGACACAGACCTCACACCGTAGGAACACTTAGGCACGGGAGGCTGAGCAGTCCCAAGTCCTCAGCCCAAAAGCTGGTATAAAGGCCAGTGCGTCTCTCCTCCAGGTACCAGGATCCAAGCCTCTGAATTGCTGGCATCCAAGGGTCTGAGCCTTGCAGGGAGCCCTCTAGGGTCGGACTTACTTCTCTACCCGCTGCTCTGCTCTTGCCGTCCAGCATATACACTTGCCAGCACTGGGCTCTTTTGGTTCCTGCCTGGGCATCTCTGCTCAGCCTCTCACACAAGCCTGGAAGAACCAGGAAGGACACCTGCTCCCCCCCCCCCCCACACACACACACAAGGACCCTGTAGCTCCTAGGGTAGGGCAGTGGAGGGAGAACTACCCTCTAGTGATGTCTGAGCTGTCAACAGCAGGATGGAGCCCCTCACTGTCCCCTGCCCTTCCAACCCTAGAAATTACTGTTTTCCTAGTGCCCTCCCCCTACCCCCTTGGAATGACTTCCCTAATTAAACCACCTGGAAGGCTCTGGCTTGGCTCTGCTTTCAAGGCCCTCCTGGTGCCTGGTCCCAGGGGGGACTCATGATCTTCTCTCCTCCCTCCACCTCCTGCCCATGGGACACCAGGGTTCTGCTCTAGCCTATTGTTTGCTGGATTCAGGAGCCGCTGTATCCCCTGAGGGGGCGGGGCAAACCACTCTTGTTTATCTAATAACAATTAATACTCAGCAATCATCCCAGTCCTGAACCAGACAAACAAAATGGGAAACCTTCAGCAAAGACT
>NC_022029.1:46883325-46889704 GCF_000317375.1 Microtus ochrogaster
CTAGGCTGGGATGGTGCGGGATTTGGGACTCCCTCCTGGGTTCAGCCCACACCCACAGTTCTGGTTTTCATCAAGGATATATATGAGGTACAAGTCACCTAGGCATTTTAAAATCATATTTACAGCTTTTGATGATGGAATTGAAGCATGTCGTCCAGTTCTTGATCAGGCACAATAGACTGGTGAACAACACCACCCACAAGCCCACCCTTTCCACTTGACCTGTGGGTGGTGGGGATAGAACTCAGCACCTACTCCGTGGCACACATTAGGGCTGTCGCCAGCCCTCGAGGGCGGTTGTTTTATTGAGGCAGCATCTCATGTTGTCTATGGTGGCTTCCAACTTAATTTGTAACTAGGGACAACTTTGAGCTTCTGATCCTTTGCCTCCGGAGTGCTGGCTTTACAGGCATGTGCCACCCTATCTGGTTTATGCAATGTTGGGATTTGAACCTAACACTTCATGCATGCTGAAAAAGCACTCTGCCCACAGAACTACATTCCCAGCCCCGAGAGGGGTTAGTTTCAAATGTCCTTTTGATCTGGATGTTTGCAGTACCAGGGAAGAAGGCCTTGTGATTGTCTCAGGGACAGCTAGCATCCTTATAAATACCATCTCAGCTGGGCAGTGGTGGCTCATGCCTTCAATCCCAGCACTTGGAAAGCAGAGGCAGGCGGATCTCTGTGAGGTTGAGGCCAGCCTGGTTTACAGAGTGAGTTCTGGGACAGCCAGAGCTGTTACACAGAGAAACCCTGTCTCAAAAGACTAAAAAAAAAAAAAGCAAAACTAAACAATACAAATCTTTTTTAAGGATTCATCCATTCATTCTGCTAGAATATGTATCAGCTAGTGTCTGGGACCCTGGGAAGCACTGTGAACAACCACACAGATGAGTTCCTTCATGGGTGGGCTGGGATGTGAGCCGCTCTTCTGATTTGAAATATTCACTCCGTGCATTTAGCTGCCATCATCAGACATTGGCCAGGTGGCTTCAGATACCTCCCATGTGTCACTGTCAGGCCCAATCAGACCCTCCCTTCCCAACCTGACAGGGTCCTGTCCAATTGTAAAGTCATCAGCAGCTGTGAACCGTGTCTACCTGAGTGTCTGCCTTGTTGGTAGATGTGGTGCCCAGCGGAGCCGGCAGTAGTCAGAGGATGAGGCCGGATCTTCTGGTCTTCCTCATGTCCTGCTGGCTCTTAGAACATCCAGTAAGCAGGTTGCTACAGCAGGGAGGATTATGGAAGAACATTGACTGGGCAGCTAAGCTTAGGCCAGAAATGTCTCTGAGTGGAGCTTTCTCTCTTCTCAAGGTGAAGGGGCAGGAGAGGTGGCTCAGCGGTTAAGACCACCAGCGGTTCTTGCAGAGGACCCAGGTTTGGTTCCCAGCACCCACATGACGGCTCATATCTGTCCCTAACTCCGATCCCAGGAGATCCAATGCCCTCTCATGGTTTCCTTGAGCACTGGGCATGCAGACAGTGAACATACATATACAGAGGCAGAACACTCATACAAAGAAAATGAAAATAAGTCTCTAAATGAAAGAGGGTATAGAGGGGATGGGAGTCTGGGACATGGGTGGCAGTGGAAGCCCTATTAAGGAACCTCAGGGCAGATCTCAGGTATGTATCATGGCCTTGCCACAAGAGGGAGCACTGAAGACCCTAAGGATTGGGGGGGGGATTAATAGAGCTATAATTGAGTGTCTTTGTGTCATAATAAACCCATGATAAACCATGTGGTGGTGCATGCCTTTAATCCCAACACTGGGGAGGCAGAGGCAGACTGATCTCTTAGTTCAAGGCCAGCCTGATCTACAAATTGAGTTTCAGGACAGCCAGGGCTACACAGAAAAATTCAAACAAAACAAAAGAAAACCTATGCATTTATGGGCCTTTAAAATTATTTTATTTAAAAATTTTATGTACATGATTTTTTTTTTTGCCTGAATGCATGTATGTGCTCTGTGTATGTGCCTGGTGTCCATGGAGGCCAGAAGAGGGCACCAGATTTCATGGAACTGGAGTTATTGAAGGTTGTGGGACACCACATAGATGCTGGGGACTGAACCCCAGTTCTCTGTGCAAGAATAGCAAGTGCACTTAACCACTAAGATGCCTCTCCAACCCTTAGCCTTTATTTTATTTTAAATATTTATTTATTATGCATATAATATTCTGTGTGTGTGTCTGCAAGAAGAGACCAAACCTCATTACAGATGGTTGTGAGCCACCATGTGGTTGCTGGGAATTGAACTCATGACCTTTGGAAGAGCAGGCAATGCTCTTAACCACTGAGCCATCCCTCCAGCCCATGCCTTTATTTTTATTTTATGCATGTGAGTCTTTTGCCTACTTGTGTGTTTGTATACTTCTTGAGTGCCTGGTGCCCTTAGAGGCCAGGAGAGGGCGCCAGATCCCCTAGAACAGAAATCACAGACTGTTGCCAACCACTCAATGTGGGTGCTGGAAACCAAGCCTGGATCCTCTGCAAGAACAACAAACGCTCTTAACTACTGTGGTTACTAGGGACTGGACCCAGGATCTTGTTGGAGGACATACGAGGCATTAGTCTGTGGGCTGAATCCCAGGTCTCTTCATTCTAGCCAGGGACTCTATCAACCGACTCATAGCCCAGGTTCCTTTTTTTCTTTCTTCCTCTCTTCCTTCCTCCCCTTCCTCTTCTCTTCCTCCCCAACATATTCTTTTGTTAAGGGTGAAAACCATGTCCTTTACTATCAAGAAACAAGTTAAAACAAATTTCTCAACACCAAACAAAACAATGGGGGTGATGGTTCATTCAGACCACCCTCGTATATCCGAAGTTATTACACGGTGCCTTTCTAATCGAAGCCTTGGGGAATGTGGGCTGAGGCCAGGTGGGGCCTCTTCAGGCAAGTTGAGGGACACCCACACAGCAATGGCAGATCATGGACCTATTCCCTGGATGTTGGGGATGGATGTCTGAAATCGTAAACAGGCCAACCCAACCATGGCAAGGCATCCTTAGCCAGCACCCTTTTCCTTCTTCGGGATCCCTTAACGCTGAGAGCTGTCCTCAGTCCCCTCGGCACATTTTCTTCCAAAACAACGACTTTCTCTTCTAACAATGTGTTCTGTCAACTACAAGAAAAATAACTGATACTCCGATTTAGAAGGCTGGTAGATTCAAAAGGAGCATTTGCGTCTTTAAGGAAGAATCCAAACACATCTCAATTGGTAGGATGCGCACTGGAGATCTTCGTGAAGCAAGGCCTCTTCCAGCTCCATGTGCCAGGTACCAACCTAGCTACTCCAGTCCGCTTTTGTCCCCAGGTTAGGCTGAGAGATCTGAGAGATCAAGCCCTACGCTTAGATGTCTGGGCTGCCAGTGTGGGCGGGAACACTGAGACGGGGGGGGGGGGAGGGAGCGCCTACCCGGGGTGCGGCCCCCAAACCTCAGCCCAGGCCTCTCATGGCCCCGGAAGGAAGCCAGGGCTGAAGAAGGGGGTGCCCCGAGCACGCTTCACCTGCAGGGAGTGCACATCCCCGGCTTTGATCCTCCGTAACAGGGCCTGCCCGAGGCAAGGTGTGGATTCGCCTTATTCCTTCCTTTCTGCCACCCACCCGGTGTTTCCACGCAGCTGTCGCCGGGCGTTGGGACGTGGGGGACACTAGGGACAGCGAGGGGGCCCCTCCACCCCGCGCCTAGGAGGCGGCGACAAGGCGGGGAGGGGCCGCCCGCCTCCTGGGGCCTGCGGCGCGCGTGGATCAGTGTGCAGAGCGCGGCGCACGGACTCGGCTGGCTCGCTCTGCGTGCGGGAAGAGGATGCTGGCAGGCTGCCCCGGCCTGGGCCCGCCATCCGCAGCGTGCACCGCCACCGTTCTCTGCGCCCGCGGATGCTGAGCCACAGCCCCGCGCCTCTCCCGGTCCGACCCGGGGCCTGACGGCGAGGGGAGCCGCGCTCCGGCTCCGGGCGGACGAGCTGGCGCGGCGGCGCTGCGGGGAGCAGCCTGCGGCTCGCTGAAACCCGCCTGACCCGGCCCCGCAGTCCCGGCCCGGAGCGCGCGGCTCCCGAGTTCTCATACAGGTCAGTGCCAAGCCAGGATCCAGGGCTGGGCTTCCGCGATGCTGCAGAGCCAGAGGTTGGGAAGGGGTTGGAGTCTACCAGGGTTGGATGGGGAAAAGGAAGTAAACAGAAGGAAGATGCGGGAATCCCCAGGACCGCCCCTGCTCCTTCCAGGCACGTTTTATTTTCAGCTTGGAGGAATTGGGCCTGGAGGGACTTTAGGTGAGGAAGTCAGGGATAGAGCCTGGCAGGCGAGGGATGGAGAGGTGGCTAGGCCCCTCCAGAAGCCAGAGGCAGGAAACCGGGTGTCTGGCGTGGACCCGACTGAGTGTGTGTGGGCGTGCTTGGGAGGCTGTGGGGTTGGAGGTTTGTGTAGCCAAGGATCTGTGTGAGGGGTGGGGTGGGTGGCAAGGAAAAAGGCGCTTCCACTTAGCCATGTCCTTTTAAGTTGCAGATGATCCGTGCCACCTGTGTCCTGGGAACCCATCCAGCATTCCTGCCCCAGGTGTACGCCCTTCATCCGTAACCAAGAAGAGCCTTCCCACCCTCCACAGTTAGGAAGACCTGGTGAGCGGCTTGACGCGGACTTCTCCCTCGTTCCTTCGAAGCTGCCACCAGCCAAGATGCCGAGGAACCAGGGCTTCTCGGATCCCGAGTACTCGGCTGAATACTCTGCCGAGTACTCGGTTAGCCTGCCCTCTGACCCTGACCGCGGGGTCGGCCGGACCCATGAAATTTCTGTGCGGAATTCGGGGTCCTGCCTGTGCCTGCCTCGCTTTATGCGGCTGACCTTCGTGCCTGAGTCCTTGGAGAACCTCTATCAGACCTACTTCAAAAGGCAGCGCCATGAGACACTGCTGGTGCTGGTGGTCTTTGCGGCCCTCTTTGACTGCTACGTGGTGGTCATGTGCGCGGTGGTCTTCTCCAGCGACAAGTTGGCGCCCCTCGTGGTGGCCGGCATTGGTCTGGTGTTGGACATCATCCTCTTTGTGCTCTGTAAAAAGGGGCTGCTCCCGGACCGAGTGAGCCGCAAAGTGATACCCTACCTGCTGTGGCTTCTCATCACAGCCCAGATCTTCTCATACCTGGGCCTGAACTTTTCACGTGCCCACGCAGCCAGCGACACGGTGGGTTGGCAGGCCTTCTTTGTCTTCTCCTTCTTCATCACGCTACCCCTGAGCCTCAGCCCCATCGTGATCATCTCTGTGGTGTCCTGTGTTGTGCACACGCTCGTCTTGGGGGTCACCGTGGCCCAGCAGCAGCAAGATGAGCTGCAAGGGATGCAGCTGTTGAGGGAGGTGAGTGCCACCCTTCTCCATCCTGTGCCTTCCCCTTCCACCCAGGTCTCACCCAGGTGGGACTGCTTTCGATGCTCCTAGGGTGTGCATCCTCATGCCATCCGGTGTTTGCCCTAGAGAAAGGATGCAAAACATTGGACCTCTGGGCCACAAAGCCACCTGTGCTGAGTGGCGTAGGTCACCGCCCCTAGTCTTGTCCTGCCATTCCATCAGTGAACCTGGGTCAAGAGACCTCTCAAGGCAAATTCTGATCTCTAGTTGTCTTTGCTTTACTCCAGATGGGGTTTGACTTGCGCGAGCTCAGTACTCTGTCAGATGGGGATACCGCCGGCCCTGCATGCAGAAATGGCTGTTACCAAAATGCAAGGGAACGCAGGTGAAAGCCTGTGGTTGGGTTATGTGAGGAGCTGTAAGGAGCAGATGTGGTTATCAGAGACATCGTGCTTCTGCCCCAGAGCTCAGAGTATCACCAGCAGATAGGTGGTCTCCCCTAGAAGTCAGGGTATGGGGACACAACTGGGGACGGTTGCCTTAGCCACTCTGGTGTGGAGCTTGCTGGTCCTAGTGGGCTATTAATGCTGGAAGGGGTGGAAAATTCGCCTTCAGCTTTACTAGTTTTTGTTCCCAACAAGTACTAAGAGAGGCAGACAGCCAGAGCCACCCAGAAACTGAAGATGGGCTGTCTGAATGCATCTGGTCATCCCCTGTAGGGGCTCCCCAGAGATGTGAGTCTCTGGATTCCAATTTATAGCACGCCTTCCACTTTTCCATATGTGACCTGAGAACTGGGAAGTGGCCAGTTATCATCGGGTATCTTTTATCTGGTTCTGGAATTCTTTTCCCCCACATCTCACCAAAGCCTTTATCATGGTCTGCTTGAGGTTGGGGCATAGCCTACAGTGACCCCAATGGTACTTCTGGTGGCTGATGAGAGAACTTTTGGGGGCCTAGTCCATTGCCTCCTGGCTGTTTTAGAGGAAAACATGGCTTCTGTAGGGGTTTAACTCTTTTTTTTTTTTTTTTTTTTTT
>NC_022029.1:46889959-46897819 GCF_000317375.1 Microtus ochrogaster
TAGCCTAAAATGGCCTTGCTGCAACTGAGGATGACTTTGAACACCTGATCCTTTTTGCCTCTACCTGCCGCATGTTACGGTTACAGATGTGGGCTATCATGCTCAGCTAATTTCACAGAAGTTTTCTGCATGGCTCGGCACTGGGCTAGAGCCCATGGGAGTTTGTGGGATACCACCATGTTTTTGTTTGTTTGTTTCCTGGTATTGGGTGTTCTCTTGTGAACACCTGTCGTTGTTGTAGCTTTCTGGGTTGGTGGCTTCAGCTTGTGTCTCTGCTTGTGGATGGTTTTGTTGTGAGGAGGATGCCCATAGCCATTGCTACAGGTTATTGGTCAGGACAGTTAGATTTGGCAGCATTTGGGGCTTGGGGACATACTTTGAACCATTACCTTCCAATAAATAAGCATTTCTTCTTTTTCTTGCCAGGGTCCCTGGGCCTTGGGTATATCTCCCCAGTGTGTTGTTCATTAAGGGAACAAATCAGATGAGAATCCCCTCCCCCCACTTCTGACCACACCTAGACCTGCTTGTTGGCTGGAAATATTTGGGGTGCAAAACGCATCTTCTAGTGAAGTTGAGCATTCAATCCTCAGCCTAGGTCTGCCCAGAGTGCTGGGATGGGCACACAGGGGCTCTGCCATGACAGAGATTTTAGGTTTAGTGGGGAGCAGACTTGAGTGACTGTAGATAGTGTATCCCCAGGGGCCAGCGAACCACTGACCAGATTACAAGGGGGAGCTGTTTCCAGGATGTGGTCCAGGAAGATTCCTGCTTCTGCTCTTTGTGGTGGGGGATGGGGCTGGTGGTCATCCTAAGGAGGTGACCAGCTAGGGGCCAGGAGAGCAAGGGTATACCTGAAATTCAGACAGAACCGCTGCCAGACTATGGAAACTGGCCCGCACTGAGCGGTGCCTGGATATTCCACTCTTCTGCCTGATCTTCTACTTAGGCCTTCTGATTTGTTCTAGAAATGATCAGAAGGTGTTAGTACAGGTGAGGGCCTGGGAGAGCATCTAGTCCAGAGCCCCAGCAGGTTCCTAGGGATGGAATCACAGATTGGCAGCTGCTACTCATTGGCAGCAGAAATGAGGAGACAGCCCAGGTCAGGGCTCCCACATGGAGGTGGGAATTTGTCTCCTTAGTTGAGAGCAGGATCCTGCCTTCTCTTCCTTGTCTACCGGCGACAAGCCCTGTCTCTGCCTGTTTGTTGTCACCCAGATCTCTGTGGAAGGTCCAGCTTGTAGAGACCCTGGGTCTCTGTCCCTCAGGTCGACGGAAGCATCGTCATCTTGGTTTGGAGCCTAGACTTCGTCTGAGGCCCCTCGCTCTGAGGTTTGTGTTACTGATGCTTCAGGCTCATGTCACTCTGGGCCTCACCATCTCCAGTCAGCAAGAGACCTAACTTGGAGGCTCCAAAGTGTCGCAATAGGGTGGGTTATAGGTGTGGCCTGGGTCCCTGTAGGTCAGTCTTGAACTCAGGATTACTGGTCCTAAAAGAGACCAGGGCTGCAAAGAAATAAGGGCCCCAGTTGGGAACAGGGGGAAAAGGTAAAAATAGTAACTCAAGAGTAAAGATACTCGAGGCTGGGAGGTGGAATGCTTGCTTGCCTAGCACGCTCAAGGCTCCCTGAATTGGATCTCCATTGCCCCCCCCCAATAACACATAAATACACATTTACAAAATAAAAAAAATGTATAATAAGAATTTTGTTCCCCAGGGGAACATGATCTTGACATGAAACCCTGCCTGGAACAACTTGGCTTTGGGATTAGAAGGGAGGAAAAGGGGCCCTCCCAAGGTTAAATTGGGAGCCTGAGATAAGAAGCTGGAGGTCAAGCTTCTAGTATGTGTTCCAGAAGTTTCTGAGTCACTTCTTTGGGACCAATGTGACTTTCTTTTTTGATTTTTAACGATTCATTTATTTTTATTTTATGTCCATTGGTGTTTTGCCTGCATGTGTGTCTGTGTGAGGATGCCAGAAATCCTGGAGCTAGAGTTTCAGACAGTTGTGAGCTGCCATGTGGCTACTAGGACTTGAACCTGGGTCCTCTGGAAGAGCAGCCAGTGCTGTTAACTGCTGAGCCATCTCTCCAGCCCCACAATGTGACTTTTCACAAGGTGCATAGTTTCCCAGGTCCACTCAGCAAAGTGTGCCTTCCCTTACAGCTTTTTTGCATCCCATCTCTGAGTACCGTGGAAACCAAGGTCCGTGCAGCGTTGCTATGGGGACGGATACCTAGGACCCATGTCCCTTGGGCATGGAGAAAAGCGTCATTCTTTCACCCTAGTGTTTGCTCCTCCAGCCTGTGGGATGGGAACTCCTTTGAAATGAGAAGGGCAGGGGAAAGGGGGCCAGGCATTCAGGTCCTCCATCTCAGGCAAGCGCCCAAGACTTTCCTCAGACACACCTGGGCTCACTTTCTTATTCAAGTCCTGCCCATGTGTTCCTCCTCTTTCTTCTCCTTGCTTGTTGACTCTGGCGAGGTCTCTCTCCTGGCTCATGGAGGTGGCTCCGTTTCATAGAAGACACCTGTGGTTCTGGTTGGGCCTTGTGGTGTTGGTTATGGCTGGGAGCAGCACCAAGGAAATGGTTCCCGTGCCAGATTGGTGCCAGAGTCTCCTACAGCCCACACACACCATGCCTGTGCTTGGCTCTATGGGGGAAGGGCTAGAGGTAGCCTACAGCCCACACACACCATGCCTGTACTTGGCTCTGTGGGGGAAGGGCTAGAGGTAGACATGGGATTTGGAGCAACCTGACATCTTGTCCTGGATTCTTCTCAAGGGGCCAGCAGATGGGGTTCCAGTGAGGAGACCGTGTGCAGTTGGGTGAAAGGGATTAAGGTGGTGTTGGGGCCTTGTAGATTAGGTAATGAAAGAATATTTATTACAGAGTGAAGAGTAGAGCCCTGCAGCCTTTGGGTCTGGGGCACAGAGGGCCAGCCCTGGGATTATCAGCTGTGGGATTCTCAGGCTGTGCCTAGGGCTGACTGGGGCGGAAGGGTGAGTCAGGAGGAGCTACAGGCTCCGGCTTCTGGGTTCTGACATCTGTGCCTCTTATAGCACCGCCTGCCCTCAGCTGCCTTAAATGCTCCTGAGCTGAGGCAAGGAAGCCACACAGGCAAGACTCAGAACGGCAGCTGGTGGCTGGGGACGAAGGGAACACGAAAGGGTGGAGGGTGGAAGATATAGCCGAGATGGCGGTGAACACATCTCTGGCCGGTAACCGCTTCAGAGACCTTTGCACATTCTCACAGGCTTCTGGTAGCTTCTGGTGTGTGTCGTTAAGAAATGAGGGCCTAGGGATCCCTGAGAAATAGTTTGTAGACTGATTTCACGGCAGGAGGGCTGTCTGGGAGCAAAGGTCTCTAGCGGAATGAGTAGCCTGTTGAGGTCTTCATTTGCAAGATGAACCTTGAGGAGATTGTGAAGAGACCCCTCGGAGGCTTATGAATGAGACAGCAAGTTACCCCCTTAGGGAGGAAGACTTTGGCTCTGGGGGGTCCTGGAGAGTTTCAGCAAAGAGAATGATGGGATAGGGGGTAAGGCTTCCAAAGATAGTCCTGCCCACAGCGAGAGTTAAATGTGTATAAATACGCACACTATCCCCATATGTTCTGGAGGTTCAACTCTGTTTCACAGATGAGTGTCCCAGGGCTTGTACAGTCCGGGGAGGCAGGGAGGGTTAGGTGGAGAGTCACCTGTAAGCCATGTGGCGGGGCTTTGGGGCTAGGCATCCGAGCTGCCTGCTCATTACTCTGATTGCCCCAATTCCTTTGTTGAGCATTGTCAAAGACCAGTGCCCAAGAGATGGGAGGCCCTGGAATGTGTTAGGAGCCGTCCCCTCTACTCCTGGAAAGTGGGTGCAGAGAGGGGGGAAGCCTGTAACAGAAAGCTCTTTGTGAAGCCATGGTCAGGTGGGTGTGGGAAAGGAGAAGGGTGAGGTGGAGGGGCCCAGGCTAAGAGGAGGGTAGTGGGCCTGGGCTCAGGCCTGGGCACTTTGGCAAAGAGGAAGCCTGATGTGGGAGACATGCTGGAGGCAGACTCAGGAGAAGGCCTACTCAACCTCGTTTTATAGCCCCTGGGCCCTGAGCTCTTCTGCTGTCCCGGAGTGACAGAGGGCAGCTCTCCCTCTTTGAAGAGGATATAGCTGGGTATCAAAGGAGGAGGGCCTGGGATCCTGAGAAGATGAGAGGAAGGAGCTGTGGGCCATGGGGTCCAACTTGGTGATTGAAGGGTGATGAATTACTGAACATATAAATGGTCTGCAGAAACCCCACTCAGTCCCTTCTCCCTGGTCACATTTCTCTGTGGTCATTTCTGATCCTTATCTCTATGTAAACAGAGCTTTCCTGGTGTGTCGTCATGGTTCACAGGCAATCTAGGGCTCACCTTTCACCCACATTATTTCACTAACATTTTGTGGTTAGCTTTGGTGTTCCCATGTTTGCGATTTTGGGGGTGGGGGTCAGCATTTTATAGACAGCCAGGATTTTTTTTTTAAGGGAAACAGAAGCTCAGGCTGGACCAGTTTATGGGGAGTGAGGCTGCTTTGTATGAACACATGTGTGCACACACCAGCACACATGAACCCATACTCTCTCTCCAGGGCTTTAGTAAGTTCTCTGTGAGAATCACTAGGATTCTAGATTTCTTGTTGTTCAGGCTCCCATCCAACTACTAAACTAGACCAGACCCTGCTTATCTTCCAAGATGAAATGAGATTGGGTATTCAAGGTGGTATGGCCATAGACTTTGCAGTTTATGTCTGACAACAGATCTCATTCGGGTGGGCCAGCCTAGAATAATCAGTCATTTTCCACCTGCCCCCTCACCAGATCATGCATCCTTAGTCACAGTTCAGACCTGCGTGCCTTGGCCACACTCAGGATGACACCCTGTCTGTGGGTGCAAGGTGACCAGGTGGCCACAGTGACTGAGTTCTTGCTTGGGGCAGCGAGTATCGTATGCTGGTCTCGGTACAAAGCTGTTAGGCCACTTAGCCTGTGGCCACTGATGTCTCTAATGGTGACTGTCCTCACTGGGCTGTATCATCCCCTTAGTTGTAATATAAAGCCATTCTGGAAATGTGTGGTACCTCAGAAATAAGCATGCTTGACAGATAATTCACTTTGGGCTGTCTAAGAAGTTCACTGATCGGGGATGGCTCGTTTCTCCGCAGCCTGTCTGTGTAGTGGGGCCACTTGTGTAGCATGTCTCAGTTACCCGTTGTTGCCTAGCACCTCCAAAGCCTGGGGTTCTCAAGCAGTTTGTTTCTCGGGGTCCTCTGGGTTGTTTCCTGATTCATGTGGCACCATCTGGGGTCCCTTTCTTTGGCTACGGGGCCTGTTTCGCTCAGTAGTCTGTGATTGGCTCTCCTGGCAGGTTCTCCTTGCCCTGCTTCTGCAGCCTTGATATCTCTGCATGTGGCTTCTGGGGCTCCCTCACAGCCCGTGACCTCTGGGAGAAAGTGGCAGCATCCAGTTTTTAAAGACTGTTGCCCCAGTAATATTGGTGAAAACAGTATAAGACCGGTTCTGGTACAAGAGGAAACTGATTTTACTCTCTAATATGAGGGTGACATAGGATGAGGCGGTCATGGAGGTGGTATGGCCAATAGACTTTCCAGATTATGTCTAACAACAGATCTCATTCGGGTGGGCCAGCCTAGAATAATCATTCAGTCATTTCCCACCTGTCCCCTCACCAGATCATGCATCCTTAGTCACAGTTAATCTGAGGCTGTCCCAAGCTAGGGGACACATAAAGTATCCCTAGGGAGAAAGGCCTTAATTTTATTTTATTTATTTTAAATTTAGTTCTTATTTCCTTAAGTTATTTTTTTGTGGTCTATTTTGTTAATTATCATGTTGTGTGCATGTGTGCGTGATGAGTTTGTATGTGTGAGTGCCGTAGCAGGTGTACATGCTATGGCACACCTATGCAAGTCAGGTCTCTCTGCTGTGTGTTCTGGGGTTGAACTCAGGTCACCTTACTGGCTGAGCCATCTTACTGGCCATGCGAGATTCAGGATGTTCAGCAGCCGTGGGAGACTTAAGACGTTGGATGCGTGGTCCAGAACAGGGCTGTGTTTGCCTCCATTAAGCTTCTGGTTCTCAGTGGGGGATGGTGGTGCACACCTGTGATCCTGGACCTCGGAGCCTGAGCAGGAGGGCTACAGGCTTGAGGTCAGGCTGAGCTACATACTAAAGACTCCGTCTCAATACCTCCCCTAAGAGCCTCCATCAGACCTCCGTGTGGTTGCTCAGTTTTCCAAAAGGTTTATGAAACTGCTTTATCCTTAGTGGGAAGATGGCTTTCAGACTCTTCTGCTTGGATCCTGTTGTGCCTTCCACGCATGGGAAGAGTTTGTTTTCCTGATTTAAAAAAAATAAAAAATGCTTCGAGACAGAGCTCACATCGCCCAGCCTGACTTGAAGGCTGAGGCTGGCCTTGAACTTTTGATCTTGCTGCCTTTCCTGACACTGGGGTTACAGGTGGATGCTACCATGCCCAGCTTTTCTGCCCTTTCAAGCATGAGCTAGACCTTATGTCCAGGACATCGTGCCAGGTCACAGGAAGCCACTCCTTGCTCAACAGATGCCATCTAGCTACACCCTGGTGTCAGTCTGACCTTGCTCTGCACACAGCAGCTCAGGCAGGGAGGCTGTGCTTGCTTGTGTGCGTATGTGCATCTTTTGGACACTTGCAATGTCACGTTCTTGGTAGGCTGTTGCATGCTTCAAGGAAGAGAAAGACCTGTTGTGGAGTCCCTGAACGTCCCTTGCAGGGCCTTGGTTGCATCTGTTGGTCAGTAAATGTCTGTCGAATGCTTCTCCTTTCCTTCCTTTTTCCCTCATCATCTCTCACTGGAACTGAGGAAATGCCCTGGCGTTGATCTAAGTGGCTTACGAGCAATATTTATTTATTTATTTATTTATTTAGAGACAGAGTTTCTCTGTGTAACAGCCTTGACTGTCCTGGAACTGTAGACCAGCCTGGCCTCGAACTCACAGAGATCCGCCTGCCTCTGCCTCCCAAGTGCAGGGATTAAAGGCGTGTGCCACCACTGCTCAGCCCAGGGGTAACTTTTTTTTTTTTAAAGCAAGATTTAACTCTTACACTCTTTCTTTTTAAAGATTTATTCATTTTATTTTCTGTGTCTGAGTGTTTTGTTGCCTGCATGTTTATATGTGTACCGTATGCATCCCTGGAGGCCAAAAGAACAGGAGTTATGTTTGTGAGCCACCATGCGGGTGCTGAAAACCAAACTCTGGTCCTCCGTAAGAGTGACCAGCGCTCTTAACCACTGAGTCACCTCTCCAGCCCTCGCGGTTTCTTGAACTCTGAGACTGCTGACATCACTCCTTTGCCACTTGGTGACAAATATCCTCCCCAGCCCAATCCAAACGCAGCAACCAAGGCGGGATTTCAGGGGTCATTGACATTCCACTGGCCTAGTTTTAGTCTGGTCCTCGGGCACAAGCGCCTGCATGAGGTGGCTCAGGAGCTCCGCTGAGCAGGGTTGGAGCAGTGACCATCTCACCTCCCATGTTCCTCTGTCTGGGGAGAAACTCCCACGCCTTCTGCTACTCACCAGACACTTTGTCAGAGCAGCGAATGTTCAGGATGGGGAGTGTACAACGTGTGATCACGTCACCTGTGTGTGCAGAGCCCAGCGGAACAGATCCTGTCTACAGAAGAGTCCCTGTCCAGGGAGACCCAGAAGAGGCCTCTGAGCTGCTTTTGAGTCAGGTCCTGAGCTGGGCGATGGTGGCACATACCTTTAATCCCAGCTCTCGGGAGACAGAGGCAGGCGGATCTCTGTGAGTTCGAGACCAGCCTGGTCTACAAGAGCT
>NC_022029.1:46897954-46918258 GCF_000317375.1 Microtus ochrogaster
TTTTCCAGGTGGAACAATGGAAATAGGGCCATAAGGTGTTCACAGTTGCTTGAGACTGGTTAGGATCAATCACCATGTACCAAGAACATGGCTGGGTGGTGGGAACTGGAGGGATAGGCACAGAGCCAGGTAGGGGAAGGACTTAAGTCTCTCTCTGTCTCTGTCTCTCTCTTTGTCTCCACCTCTCTCTAGTCCTGGGATCTGAATCCAGGGCTTTGCCCATCCTGGGGTGATCCTCTACCACTGAGCTGCAGCCTCCGTACTGTTTTTACCTCAATTTTTGTTTGGAGACAGGTGCTCATGGAGCCCAGGCTAGCCTCGAACTCTATGTAACTGAGAGTAACCAAACTTCTCTTCCTGCTGCGCACTGGGGTTCCGGGCATGCACCACCTGGTTTACAGGGTGCTGGGGCTTCATTCATGGGCACTACATCCCCACCAAGCAAGGCCTCTATTATCACAATGATGGAACTGTCCTGAAGGAATTTGAGCTGGGGACGGAATGAATCTGGTTTGTATGTGCATGGGCCAGGCTCGGGGGCTCAAGGATACTCAAGGCAGTGTAAGCGCCTGTCAGGGTCACTCAAGGAGGATGCCCGCAGGGCCGCCCACCAGCATAGTGTGATCTGCTTGTGGAGTCGGACTAGTCCCTGGGCAATTACTGAATTCCTTCTGTATACCATGTCAAGAGACCTTCAGACATCCAGTTGTAATCACCAAACATTTAAGGGGACCTGGAAGGATGGGAAGAGAAGGGGCTGCTCAGGGAGAGAGGATAGAACCAGGGGGAAGAGGGCTTCAGAGCCAGTGCTGGGAAGCAGCCATTGTGTAGAGTCCTCAGTGACAAGTGTCCCTCGGCCACCTCTGTGCCTGCTGGGGGTCTGCATGACACAGGTGGCCTGTGAAACCATTAATGTCTGGTAGCATTTTGTACCTTGATAAACAAGGACAGGTGTGATACTCTATTGCCTGGTGAATGTACATATGATACCTTATAAACTGCAGAGCTCTGTGTGAATGCCTGCTCCTCCCTCCCTCCCTCCCTCCCTCCCTCTCTCCTTCCCTCCCTCCTTCCCCCCTTCCTTCTGTCCCTACTCCCTCCCTCCCTTCTTCCCTTGATCTTCCCTAAGCTGGCCTCCAACTCATCAACTTCCTGCCTCAAACACTTGAGGGCCAAGGTTATGGGTTTGTGCCTCCATGCCTGGCTAAATTATTTCTCCATTCCATTTAGTCCTGGCAGCCATCTCTCACCTTTGATCTATAAATAACCCTGGCCAAGTTTATCCATTCTTTTTCTACCGATTTCTTTTCCTTCGGAAGATTTACTAAAAATGTTTTGATCTCCTAACTTCTGAATAATATAGCAGAATGTGACCGTAGGGCCTGTGTTTACTCATTAATTTTATTAATCATTCCTGTCTTTTTTTTTTTTTTTCTTGTGATTGTCATTTACATAGTCCAGCTGCGTCTGTTGCTTCTCTCCTTTCCCCTCCTGGCTGTTTTCTGTCTTGATGCCTTTTTATCCTTTGGATCATGTTTTCAGTTTCTCTTTCTTTTTTTTCCTCCTCATGGCTCCTAAGAAAGGTGCTTTAATTAGAAATGAAACATTTCTCTCCTTCTCCTTCTGAAGAACGCTTTCCTGAAAACTAGAGATGTTAAAGACACATTTGAGAAGGGCCCACCCTCACCCCTTTACCTCTGTTTAAAACCCCAGGCGAGGGAGATTGGACTTGAACATCAAGATTTCTGTTTGTGGTTTGCTGCTGACTTGATCGGCTCTCGAGACACACAGTTCAGTGCCAGCTGAGTCAGACTGGGGCGGCCGCTGTCAGCAGCTTCGTGACTGGCTCTAGGTGGGCCCCTCGCTTGTCCTTGAGGCCTGACTTTTTTTACCCAAGAGAGCCAGGCCAGGTTCTCAAATGACTGGCAGACTGGCTTAGTAACTGTTTTAGTCTGTTTTCCGTTCCTGTAACAAAACATCTAAGATCTGGTAATTCATAAAGAACAACAGTATTCATAGCTCATGAGTCTAGAGACTGGGAAGTTTAAGAACATGGTGTCGGGTCTACTTCTGGCAAGGCCCTTGTGTGGCTTCAACTCCTGCCAGAAAGCCAGATGCTGAGGAAGAAATTATGAGTTTATCATAATCCAGAGAACCAACCCAATTCCACAAGAAAGACATTGGTTTTTTAAGGACCTGGTTACGTTTGAAAGGCTATATTATCCTGGTTGGGTTTCTGCTGCCATGGTAAACACCATGATTAAAACAAGCTGGGGAGGAAAGAGTTTATTCAGGGCAGGAACCTGGAGGCAGGAAAAGGCTGTAGGGGAAACCTTGGGCCCCATGGCTTGCTCAGTTCAGCTGGTTTTCTTAGACAACCCAGGGCCACCCTGCCCAAAAGTGGCCCCACTCACTGATATGCTGGGCCCTCCCCTATCAATCATTAATCAAGAAATTGCCCCCCAGACTTCCTACAAGCCAATCTGATGGGTGCATCTTCTCAATTTTTGTTCCCTCATCCCAAATGACCCTGGTTGTGTCAAGTTGACAAAACAAAACCAAGCAAACCTGAAAAACCATTCAGCTCACCCCCACTGGTCTCCTCCATAATCCTTGGGATCAGAAGTCAAAAAATCAACATGAATTTTGAAGGAATAAAACTATATTCCAGCGATAGCAGCTGCCAGCCTGGTCAGAGTGTACCTCCCTGTGTGGTAGCAGGGTGGAGGCGGGTGAACCTCCCTGTATGGCCCTATGCTCTGCTGGTCGACTACCCCAACTGTGGGATTAGATGCTCATTCCCTGTTTAGTAAATACCCACATTTACTTTGTCTAGCTATCTTGTCTATTTTGTTTTATTCGAGACAAGATCTCTTGTAGCCAGGCTGGCCCTGAAGTTGCTTTAAGGAAGGATGTAGGCAAGGATGACCTTGAGTTTACATTCTTCTCTTTTCCACTTACTGAGTGCTGAGGTTACAGATGTACAAAGGTCTCTACCTGGCTCAGAATGGTCACTAAAAACAAACAACAATGAAAACAAACCACCAAAGAACACCAGGGCTGGAGAGAGAGCCCAGCAGGCAGGAATGTTTGCTGTGCAAGCGAGAGGACCTGAGTTCAGATCTCTGCATCCATGGCACAGGCTAGGCATGGTCTTGAGCATGGCTGTAATGCCAGCTCCATGGGGAGGGGAAGACAGGATCACTGGGGCTTGCTGGCTTCCAGCCTAGCTCTAGGTTCAGTTAGAGACTCTGCCTTGTGATAGAGTAGGGCACCTGGCATGCTTCTCTGGCCTCTGCGCACACAGGCGTGGGACCCTCCCCCGACGTATGTCTTCATGACTCTCACACAAAAGTATAACAAAACAAAAGAAAGGCAACAATAACAACAAAAACAATAACAACAACAAAACACCCTCAGAATCGGCAGCTTCACAACGGTTGAACTTTTCCCAATAGTAATTAAGAAAAACCAAACTCTGGAGTGACCTCGGCTTTGTTTGCTAGGCGTGGCTTCTGATGACTGCCTCTATCAAGGGGAAACCCTCAGCCAACAGTGCAGGAGTGGGGCACAGGCGGCGAAAGAGAGACACTTGGGAGGCTGTCTGGGAGGACAGAGGACAGTATATTTTCAATGTCGTTCTGATGCAGGCCCCCATCCCCACCCCACTTCATTGTGGCTGTGATTGCCTACTCTTTTCTTTCTGCCTTATTTTGGAGCAGGGGATTGGGAGACCCAGTGAAAGTCTCAGGTGTGACGTGGAGAAGGTCAAGAAAACCCTTCTGTTAGATGATCTCTCTTGGTTCTTTGATGTAATCAAAGTGGTCTGGATGCAAACGGAGAGCATCCTTGGGCACGCAGGCCGGGGAACAGCCCCATGGGTTCTTGTGGCCTTGCTCTGGTTCTCTGTGCTCGGCCATCATCCCTCCTCCCTAGGAATTGGGACGCACAGCTCTGGAAGCTTGTCATTGGTCTTTGCGCCTGTGTTTCTGCGGACCCACTGGCCTTCCTCATAGCCTGCATCTCTGAAGATGCCAAACTATTCCAGAATCATGTAGACCAGGCTGACCTCAAACCAGAGATCCACCTGCCTGGGCCTCGTAAGTGCTGGGATTAAAAGTGTGTACTACGGCCACCCGGCTAGGAATCCCATGTACCGCCTTTAAAGTACCGTCTCCCTGTAGCGAGCCCATTAGTCCTTTCACCTCTGTGAGGTGCTTGCCCTTGTCCCTGGCATTTTATAGCCAAGAAAGTGGAGGTGGACAATGACAAGGAACACTGCCCACGCTCACAGGAAACCATGGCGTGCCTGCTCTCAAGGCCAAGTTTTGTAGATTAAAATGCATCCCAATAGGCTAATTCCCAGAGGATGTCCAACATGATTAATGTGAAATTATGAATTATTGTCACAATGGCTAAATAGCTGTGTGTCAGAGTATGTGGCACCACAGTCTAAAAAGAGGGCAATGACTAGGTAAGCGTAGGTGACAGTGGATGTTGTCCGTGTGGCGTGAGGAGAGCTGTGGTACCTTTGTGGAACTGGAAGGGACTGAGGTAGTTGACTGTGTGGGACACGGTGGGACTCTGGCAGCTGTGGCAGAGTTTGGGATATGTTTTCAGGTGAAAATATGGTCACATAATATCCAACAGCTGTCAACATCTGTCAAAGTATATACTTAAAATGGCTGCATGGAGATCCACAACTAAGCATTGGGCCAAGCTCCCAGAGTCCAGTCGAAGAGAGGGAGGAGCGATAATATGAACAAAGGGGTCAAGACCATGATGGGGAAACCCACAGAATCAGCTGACCCGAGCTAGTGGGTCAGCTGGCTCTGGACTGACAGCTGGGGAACCTGCATAGGACCAGACTAGGCCCTCTGGATGTGGGTGACAGTTCTGTGTCTTAGGCAGTTTATAGGGCCACTGGCAGTGGGATAGGATTTATTCCTAGTGCATGAACTGGCTCTTTGGAGCCCATTTCCTATGGAGGGATACCTTGCTCAGTCTAGATATAGGAGGGAGGGCTTTGATCCTGCCTCAAGTGATGTGACAGACTTTGTTGACTCCCCACAGGAGGCTGTGGAGTGGGTGGGAGGTGAGGTGGGGGGAACAGCCGGAGGGGAGGGAGGGGGAACAGGGATTGGTGTGTAAAATAAAAAAGATTGTTTTAAAAAACAAAAAAAATAGCTGCAGTCTAAGGCTCAGTGAATTCCATGAAAAGGCAATAAAATCCAAGAGACACAAAAAAAGTCTTTGTACACACACACACACACACACACCCAATAGTGTGTGTGGAGGCCAGAGGTTGACACCAAGATGGCTTCTTCAGTCACTGTGTGTGTTAGTTTCTGGACAGGGTCTCTCACTGAACCAGGGGCTCACCAATTTGGCTAGAGTGGCCTGCTGGCCAGTGAGCCCCTGGAACTCTGGTTCCTTATGTAAAATAAAAGTGGTCTGGCCACTTTCATCTTCAGCAAACCCTGTCTCTGAGGTGCTGGGTGAAGACGGAGTCTGCTCGTTTGCTTCCCGGATTCCCAGAGAACCAATAATCACACAGAAACTATATTAATTACAACACTGTTTGGCCAGTGGCTTAGGCTTCTTATTAACTAACTCTTAAATTAAATTAACCCATTTCATGCCATTGTGGCCTACGGTTAAGATTCCAGAGCATCTGTCTCCTTCGGCAGTTACATGGTGTCTCTCTGACTCCACCTACTCCCTATCTATATCTCTTTCAGCCTGGCTACATTCTGCTCTGCTGTAGACCAAAGAGCTTTATTCGTTAACCAATAAAAGCAACACATATACAGAAGGACCTCTTACATCAGCTGGGTGACAGCCTTGTGCTAGCACAGTTGGCGTCCCCCACTCTTTTTTCCATCCCTGAGTCTGCTGTGTTTGTATACTTGGATGGGCGTTGGCAGCTGTGAGATGCTATGTGACTATATTCCCAATCAGAAACATGCAGAGAACTCTGCCATCACCACCCGTGTCCCACGCGTGTCCTAAGAGGTCCCCCACGCACCTGAGTTCTGGCCACGTATGCTGAGGATCCGAATGTAAGATTCACTGTAAGCCTTCACTCACTGAGTAAGCTGTAGCACAAAGGTAATTTAATTTCCCGTACTATTTTAACTGATTTTTGCTTGAAAAAATGTCACACAGTGTGGAATTTTCTCTTTGTGGTATCATGTGTAAATCAAGTGGTTTCAGGTTTGGGGACGTTTTGGATGAGAGCAGCTCGGTCGTATACTGGAATTGGTTGTGTGGTTGCCTTTTGCAACCAGGATGTGTTTGCCTGTGATTTCTGATTTCTGTAGAATTAAGTCACTTAGGCTGGAGAGTTGGTTCAGTTGTTTAAGAACACTTGTCCTTACAGAGGACCCTAGTTCATTCCCAGCACCCAAAAGACAGCACTTGTCACTCCAGTCCCAAGGAGGTCTGAGATCTGATGCCCTCTTCTGGGCCTCTCTGGGTACCAGGCATGCATATGACACATGCATACATGCAGGCAAAACACACGCACACACCTAAAATGATAAATCTGAAAAAGCTTTTTTTCTTGTTCGTTTGGGATAGAGTCTCTCAGTGTAGACCTGGGTATCCTGGAACTCGCTCTGTAGACCAGGCTGGCCTCGAACCCACATAGATCCGCCTGCCTCTGCCTCCTGAGTGCTGAAATTAAAGGCGTGTGCCACAACCACCTGGCCTAAATTTTATTTTTAAGAATTAAATTATTTAGAAATAATCAGAGTAGAGAAGCCTCCTTAGATATTAGTGGTGTTCCTTTCTTATTTTCGATCAGTTTTTACTGTTGCTGTTGTCTCCCCACAACTCACTTGCTCTCTCTTTCGGCTGCTCATATTTATCGGCCATTCCTAAAATCCTTAGAAACAACAACCGTCTTGTGTATTTTGTCGGTTTAGGTTCTATTTTGTTATAAAAACATAATGCCGCCGGGCAGTGGTGGCGCACGCCTTTAATCTCAGCACTCGGGAGGCAGAGGCAGGTGGATCTGTGAGTTCGAGACCAGCCTGGTCTACGAGAGCTAGTTCCAAAACCACAGAGAAACCCTGTCTCGAAAAACCAAAAAAAAAAAACAACAAAAAACAACAACAAAAAAAAAACATAATGCCCTGAACCACTTGCGTATACAGATTTGCTACTGAACAGAACTGATTTCTAGGAAACACTTGAAGAGCTGGAGCAGAAGCCAATGCCTGTATTCTAGAGAGGCGCCGGTGGCCAGGACGAGGGTATGTGGAGCTGACCCACCTTGGCCCATCTGGTGCTGGTTCTTCAGCCGTGGCCTGTCCTAGATGAACCACGGGAGGTAGCACATGCCCGCCCTGTGTTTCCTACCCACTGTTGAACTCGGCCATCTTGCTCTGTCCTCGTCTCCCCGTCAGCCCAGCCCTTCTGCACGGCGCAAGTCTATTGAGGTTTGGGAGCGCCATACCTTCCCTGGCCCCTCCCGGCTTGGGACTTGGGAGCACCGCAGTCTGACATGCATTTCCTGCTTGGCTTAAAGGTCTCTTCCTCTGCGTCAGATATGGCCATTAGAAGCACTAGTCCTAGAGAGATTGAAGACGAGGGTGCTTCGCACTCCTGGACGGCAGGCTTTATCTGCAGAGAAGGTTCTGTTAGCCACTTGGTTCTGCTGAGACTGGTGCTGCTCTGCCCTGTTCTCCTGTGGGTACAGCAAAGGCAGGCATGATTGGTGGCTCACACGGCCCCTTCCCAGCTCCTCGCTCCTGTTAGATGCTGTGGCTGGTGTTAAATTTAGAAGGTGTAATTTCATTTGTATGTCTTGTGGTGGACATTGATTTTTTTTCTATTTGTTTTGGATCTTTATTTTTTTTTCCCTGTCAATCTCACATGCTTGCACAAGCTTCTTGCTGCTGGGAACATAGAGGGCTGAGTCCCTGCCTGCAAGGGAGGCCCTGCCTCCTATTATGACTGTAAAGTTTACTGTGGCTGGGGATGCAGTTTAGTCGGAATAGTGCTTTCCCTGGCATGCACGAGGCCGTCGGTTCAATCCACAGAACCATATAAACTGGATGTGGTCGTGCGTGTCTGTAATCCCAGGACTCAGGAGGGGGAGACAGAAGTTCAAGGCTATCCTCAGTCATATAGTGGGTTGGAGTCCAGCCTGGACTCCATGAGATCTTGCCTCTAAAAGAAAAAATTGTTATTGTCTGAAGACCGACTTGGTACAGTGAAAGCACTCCCTAAAGTTGGTTAAATATCAAATATTAGGTTGACCTATGTGAAACTATCAATAGCCAATCACTTTCAATCTGCCTAAACTGCAGACTTATTTTATGTGATTCAGTGTGGTATGGGGAAAACACGGAAAGCCTGGAAAACACTATACAGGATAGAAAGATATTATCCATAACATCATTCTTCAAGGATAGCTCCTGTTAGCACTGGACTCCCCGATAGTAGTCAGAACACTTACTGCAAGTATGTGCGTGATATAGAAGAAAGTAAGAAACTAATTCAACCTAGGCAAGGGCATAAAGATTAAAAACAAAATTTCTCCTTCCCTCCCAACTCTCTGGAGAAAGGACCCTGGCCTACCATGACCTAAGCATCCCCAGGGAAGTGACACAATTCAAAGTACTAAGTGTACAAGGGCAAAGTTCAGCGCAACCAAGAGCGGCTCCCAGCAGAGACTTGCAGGCGAAAGCCTCTCCGTTCCTGTCTTCACCTCGGTTCCCCATGAGAGAGCCACCGGGCTCTCATGAACGGGACCTGAGAACAAGCCCAGCAGATCGACTCCAGAACCTGCTCTGGGCCCCTGCCCCACCGCACAGGCTCACATTCTGGAACAGTCATCAGCTCTACAGCAATAGAAGGGATTAGACTGGGGGTCTCTGGGCTTCTGGCACCGTCTGTCTGACCTCTGAAAAATCACTTCTCCCGTCTCCTCTCCAGAAGCGCAGTGGTATTGCAGAGACCCCGTTCCCCAGCTCCTCGGGCCAGTTCTCCGGAACGTAGCAGCAATACACCCATGATCCCCTTTGGCAGCTGGAGAACCCCAGCCCCTCCTCTCTGAAAATCTACTCAGGCAAAGTGCAGTTTAGTTCTCTCCCATAGAAATATATCTGTGGAGTTCCAAGTTATAAATAAACATAAAATAATCTTGATGATATTGCTGGCATTTGAGTGAGGCCGTCTGGCTTCCAAGAAGCTTTATTCCTTGGCATTAGGTGATCTTTACCATAACCCTCTGAGACCTGACACTGTCATTATTGTCACGTCAAACGTAGGGCTGGCACTGTCTCTGATTGGCCTCAGAGCTTAGAGACTAATCTGAGGATGAGAAAGACTTAAGCTACCTACCTGACCAAGATCACAGCACTGGTAATGGCAGTGCTTTGGATGCAGATGGTCCAGCCCCATTACTCAGGATGTCCCGTGATCCTCTTCACTGCAAAGATGGGGATGTGAATACAGCAAGGTCAAATGGTTTATCCAGGGCTCTGGCACCCACAGAGGGCAGAGCATGAATTCAGACCTCTTTCCCTGACAGAAACAGCTAAGAAACTGTTTTTAAAAATCTGACCTGGCCTGGTGGTGCACGGCTTTAATCCCAGCACTCAGGAGGCAGAGGCAAATGAATCTGTGAGTTTAAGGCCAGCCTGGTCTACAAAGTGAGTTCCAGGACAACCAGAGCTACACAGAGAAACCCTGTTTCCAACAAACAGACAAACAAAAAACAGCAACAACAGACAGAATCAAATGTTGCTGAAGGAAAGGGGATGTCATGGTGAGGTGAAATAGAATAATTCATATTGGTAGTACATCAATTTTCCAAGTGCAGATTGAATTCAATCCAAATCAATTAAACATTTTCATAGAAATCAGTAATGTATATGAATTCGTGGATAAGAAAAGCCAAAACATTTTCTAAAGGACATATGATTCTTCATTTTGAGATTAATATAAAGTTATATTAATCAAGACAGTGTATCCTGATTATAGACACTTATATCAAGGACTTTGGAGAAAGTCCAGAAATCACTCTACACACACACACACACACACACACACACACACACACACACCCCTCATCTGCACTGGAAGTGCATGGTAATTCATTGGGGGAGAGTAGTTTCTTCAAAAATGATGTTAGACAAATCAGTATACACATAAAAAAAATATTTTCTCCCTCCCAAGTAGAAAAAGTAACTTGAAGGGAATCCTGGTAAGATTTCAGATGTTAGCTATCTAGACACCTGTGGCTCTGGCTCTCTCACTCCCCAGTCTTCACATGGGGAGATGGGAAGAAGCTGAAGAGGTCTTTAGGGAGTGGAAAAAAGAGTTTGGCTCAGAAACCATCCCTTGTCCTCAGCACCACACTGCCTCCTGTTTAGACAAGAGAGAGACTTGTTGAGGAATGATCCGATGGTTAGTTAGTGTCTATAGACACCAGACAGGTATTGTGGGCTGTGGCATGGGCATGTGGCTCCAGTGGCTGATGGTTCTGTCATTAGGGGCTTCTTGGTGAAGATGGGCATGGAGAAGGGACAGCAGCAGAGGCAGGCTCCCAGGTCTGGGGTTGGGAATTAGAGCTATTCGGGAAGTCTTCATTCCCAGCCATCGCATCATGGATACCTGCAAGGCGATGGGGGAAGTGTACGGGACCAGAGAACAGCTAAGACTCTTGGAAGACAGCCTGAGGCATCATTAGTCAAATCCGCTTTACTAGTCAGGGCTAAGGCCATAGAACCTCACTTAAATTAATCAAGACAAGCCTTGGTGGTGTGTACCTATAATCCCAGCACTTGAGGGGTCGAAGGGGAGGATGAGAAGTTTAAGACCAGCCTGGGCTACATGAAGGCCTCTCCCCAAACCAAAACAATGATGAAAACCCCAAGATCAAAAAAAAAAAAAAAAGAAAAAGTCAAGGTCAATGAGATGGCTCCGTGGTGATCCCTGGGACCCACAGGGTGGAGGAAGAAGCTCTTAGGTTAATTTCTGCACACATGTGTGCGTTCATGCATGTGTGTGTGTGCATACACCAAATAAATGTCTATAAAATTATAAATACACAAATAAGTAAGGAAATAGCGACATGGGAGAGGCCACGCTTGAGTACAGTGGTTCCCTGCAGGAGTAAACTGTAGCGCAGATGTCCAAGGAGTGCTTAGCTCTCATGTGACAATGAGATAGGCCAGAGCACTTTGGGTTTGGAAACCATTGCCAGGAACCACTTTAAGCAAGGAGATGAAATTGACAAACTCAAGGAGACAGGAACTCTGGGAAATGCTAAGCGGAGATGTGTATATAGTGGGCCGGTGGCTAGTGGCCACTGGACACAGCACAGTCCTGTGCTCTGAGCACAGCCTGGTGATGAGCTCTGAGCCGCCTACTCGGAAGTAGGTTCCATGGTTATTCATGCTTCACACAGAAGGGAGCAGGCTTAAAGGGTGGTGACTGAGGGCCACGGCCAATGGGTGGTGGAGTTGGGGTCCTTCCCTAGCCTGAGTTTGGAGCCATGCTTCTCATTGTAGGGTTACATGGTACCAACCAGGGTTCACAGAGAAAGGATGCTGGGCCATCCGGTACCTCCAAGAGTTATGGCTGTGGGATGTTGTTGCTGTGGCTAAATCCTTTTCATACCTAAGGGCGAGGGTCAACACTTCTAGAGCGTAATGGTTGCTCTTTCTTTCTTTTTTTGAGACAAGGTTTCTCTGTAACTTTGGAGCCTGTCCTGGAACTAGCTCTTGCAGACCAGGCTGGCCTCGAACTTGCAGAGATCTGCCTGCCTCTGCTGGGATTAAAGGCGTGCGCCACCACTGCCCCGCGAGAAGGGGTTGCACTTTCTAGGTAGTCGTGTCAATAAGTGCACACATTAGACGGATCTCAAGAGAGCGTATTTTTAAAATATTGGGAACCATTGGAGTGTCAAAGCCTGGCTTTAGAAATCTTCAGAGGGTTCCTGTGTCGAGTTCCCAGGATGAGAAAATCCCACAGTGCAGTCAGTGGCTGGTGTGGGCAGGACGGGAACAATGGAGGCTTCTGGGTAGGAGGGAAAAGATCAAAGAGGAGAAAGGAAGTTGAAGAGTGAGCGGCATGGCATTGCAGGTGAGGGGGTTGCTGTACCAATGGCAGCAGAGCCTTGATGCTCTGGGCCATGGACAGCAATCACAGACAACCACACCCTTACTTCTCTGTAAAGGAGGGCTCATCAGATGATGATTCTTCGAGGATATCACTAAGTCAGCTCCTCTTAAAAAAACATCGATCTATATTATTTTAAAATTATGCATCTGAGCCGGGCGGTGGTGGTACACGCCTTTAATCCCAGCACTCGTGAGGCAGAGGCAGGCGGATCTCTGTGAGTTCGAGACCAGCCTGGTCTACAAGAGCTAGTTCCAGGACAGGTTCCAAAGCCACAGAGAAACCCTGTCTTGAAAAACAAAAAAAAAAAAAAAATTATGCATCTGCATGTATGTATCTGATGTGAGTATGTTGTATGCAGATTGAGTGCAGGTGTCCTTGGAAGCCAGGGGCATTGGGTGTCCCTGGAGCTGGAGTTACCTGTGGTTGTGAGCTGCCCAACGCGGATGCTGGGTACCAAACTTGAGTCCTCCGTAAGAGCAGTATATATTTTTAATCACCGAATCATCTCTTAATTTTTTTTAACACTTGTGTGGGCCTGTATGTCAAAGCATAAGCACAGAGGTCATAGGACTGGCGAGGGCCACTTCCTTCCTCCCATCATGTGAGTTCTAGGGATCGGCTGTCAGGCTTGTAGCAAGCGTGTTGTTTACCCACTGGCTCACCTCACCAGAGGCCTCCTTTAAGAAAATTAATAGCTTTTATTTTATTCCTACAGTAATAGTCTTTGTTAAAAGCCACCCAAATACCTAAACCTATACATACATGTTGACCTGTCTCCACATGAGCATCTTTAGAACTTCCTTAGTTTTTCCCCCCATTTAGGGTTTCCAACCACAAAGAAAATTTGAGTGTTTGATTTTATTTCTTAGTTTAGATTTGCATGGTTTAAGGAACCCAGGCCTCTCAGTACATAGATTACCAGTGGTTAAGTCCTGTCTGTCTGTCTGTCTGTCTGTCTGTCTGTCTGTCTATCAATCTATCAATCTATCAATCTCTCATCTATCAACCATCATTTGAATTTTATTAATTTGCACAATGAAGGGAATGCCAGCCTGTTGTAATCCATGAGAAGTCACCTAATACACGTTTCCTTCCAAGCTTTGGAACTGTAGTTCCTAGAAATGATGAAACAGTTCCCAGAATTCCAGCGTTAAGTGCAGTCCAGTACATCATTGGGACCCTCATTTGGAAAACAACAACAAACCCCACTTTGCTGTAGTATGTATTACTCACCTTGTGTAGGGGTTGCGGGAGGGTAGTCTTCAGGGAAAGGCAATGCAGATTCTCTTGGAACTCAGCAGGCATGAGGGAACCCCTCTTTTTGTTTTCTTGAGTTTTTGAAATGGGGGTCTCGCCATGTCACTTGGCCTTGAACTTGAAATCCCGCTGCCCCAGCCCCCCAAGTGCTGGGGTTTTGGGTGTGTGCTACCGCACTTGGCTCTGGAACTCTTGTGTGGGAGGGGGAAGGGGTTTTTGAGACAGGGTTTCTGTGTCTAACAGCCTCGGCTGTCCTGGAGCTAGCCTTGAACTCAGAAATCCTCCTGCCTCTGCCTCCCGAGTGCTGGGATTAACCATTCCCCACCACTGCCTGGTTTGGAACGCCTATTCTTAACCAGCTTCCCTCAGGATAGTGATGTGCTTGCCGTAGAAACTGCCTTAGAAAAATAGCAGTTGCTAGAATGCTTGCCTTGCGAAAAATAGCAGTTGCTAGAATGCTTGCCTCGTATGCGCAAGGCTCTGGGGTTGCCCTCCAGTATCACACAGAAGCGTGTGTGGTGGTACACACTGTAATCTTGGTGCTCAGGAGGTAGAGACATGAGGATCAGGAAGGACATCCTAATTGGCTGCAGAGTGAGTTTGAAGCCAGGCCCGGTTGCATGAGAGTTGATGTCAAAAGGCCAAGGGAAAGGAAAGGCAAAGAAAAATGGGAACTCAAGAATAGCAACTAAAGGATTGAGTCAGAAGCAGGAACTGGAAAACATAACCCCAGATGTCCTCAGGAACACGGTGAGAGGTTGTGGGGGAAGGGGCTGCTGAGGCCCAGAGGAGGAAATGGGAATGAATCAAGGCCCAAGGCAGAGAGCACTATCAGGAGGGCAGATGCTGCTGCTCTTTGTGGCTGAGTGGGCAGAATGTGTCACTGCCAGGACGTGAGTCTTTCTGAACTCCAAGTTAGGGCACCTTAGAACCGCACAGTTTTCTCTGTTAGGGTTCAGATACAAGGGGAGGAGACTTCAGGACCTGTGGAGTCACGGACCATCTCCCTTCAAAATTTGACAGGCTAAGTCCATCTGATGATGGTCTTTCTGGAGTTTAGACATTTCCTGTGCTCCTCTTTCTCCTGAAGGGCCAGCAAGCCTCTGTCCACCTATCTTCCCACCCCTCCCGCCCAGTACTGGGATTATATGTGACACCACCATGCATGGCATTTTTACTTGGGTTCTGACTTGAACTCAAGTCCTCAGCCCTTTTTTTTTGGCAAACATTTTCCAAGCTGATTATCTCTCCAGCCCCTGGAACAGTTTCCAGGTTCCTTCCAGTCAGTTCCAGAATGTGAGGAGGGGGTCTGTGTTTTAAATACAATTGGCATTGCTTAGAAGAAAACTAGAAGCTGGGCAGTGGTGGCGCAGACCTTTAATCCCCCCAGCACTTGGGAGGCAGAGGCAGGTGGATCTCTTGAGTTTGGGGCCAGCCTGGTCTACAGAATGAGTTCCGGGACAGCCAGGGCTACACAGAGAAACTCTGTCTCCAAAAAACCAAAACCAACCAAACAACAACAAAGGCCAAGAAGAAGGAGAAGAATAAGAAGAAAGCAGAAGGGAGAAGGCGACAGCGAGACTGTGAAGTGTGGAACCCTATTATTCAGACTACTCTTATCCATGGTTTACCTTTGCCTTTCTTTCATTTAGTATTGGTCATAGGTTAGGAGTTAGATGGGATTCTTAGCCACCCAGAATTCATATATGAAGATTTATTGTTGTTTTTACTGTGTGTAAGAAAACACTATTTTTGTGAGTCTAGCCACAGCTTCTTTCTGGCCCTTTGCTGACTTAGTCTCCTGCTCCTCAGAATCAATCTCTCCTGTTTACTGCAGCATCTTTACCCTCAGGAGATTCGAGCCCCCTGAGGTCTTTCATCTCTAGGCCCCTACATGGGGCCTGCCACCCACTGGAAAAGCTCAATAGGTTTAAATTGACCGCTTTTAAAAGAAAGGCCTGAAGCCAAACATGATTAAAGCGTTTTAAAATAGGCTCTGCAAGTGGGATTGGAATTATTGGCTTGGAGAAAGAGACCAAGGTGACTAAATAATGAGGTTCTATCAATAAGAAAAGACAGAAAGTGCTGTGGCCAGCTGTTTTCTGTTTCTTTGCTGTAGCAACAAGAACAGAGGGCTTTTCTTTGGTTTTTGTGCTTCTTAGTCATTTGGGGTAATAGATCTTTTTGAGAATCTGATAAAAGCAATGGATTTGTGCTCTATAAAATTGCAAAATGGCAATCTCTCCCTAGTTTTAGGGACTCACTGATTACCCTAGAACTTAGTTCATATTTGAATGATCAGACCCTGGGGTAGTGTAAGATGCTCAACATCAATGCTTCTTATCTGCAGGAAAGCGAGGAGGTAGACCAGATGGCCTTCTCTGGTTTGCTTACCCTCAAGACTGAGGCCTTCTTTGTGAATATAGTTATCAAGCTACTAATCTTGATACTTAGTAAGATACTGAGTTCATAAACATGAATGAAACAAGTGAATGAATTCGTTTTCAAAAACAGGGAGGCATGTTGGAGCTGATCTTAGTCTTGACATAATACAACTTACATTCCCTGCAGGGGAAAGGGGAAGTGTACAAGTTCTTGACAAAGCTAAATTTACAGAGCCATCCTGTGTAGACCCTTACTGGCAGGAGGGCTGGGGCAAGTGGGGTTCTAATTAGTTTCACATAGTACTGCAGTCTTTCATCTTTTTTGTTTATTTATTGTTTTTTTATTTTCTGAGGTAAGGTTTCTCTCTGTAGCCCTGGCTGTCCTGGAACTCACTCTGTACACCAGGCTGGCCTCGAACTCACAGAGATCTATCTGACTCTGCCTCCCGAGTGCTGGGATTAAAGACGTGCTGCCACCACAACCACTTGTAAAGTTGTTTATCTTGTAGGAGCCTGAACAGAGCCCATTGTTACTGGGGTAAAGAAATGTGTGGGATCAGCCAGGTCAAAGATAGAAGAGCCTGAAGATCATGACCTCCATGTTTTGAGTCTCTGGGGAAGTCACTACGTCAGAGCCTCGTGATGGTGCCTCTGGGAGTTGGGTAGTGCAACTCTGGCAATGTAGCAGGCCACAAGGGACCTTGTCTAAATGTCAGCTTGGATAGCTACCTCATCTAGAAGTCCTCTTAGTTTTTGAAAAGACATTAAGTAGGTTTCTCTAGAGGCATGCTCAAGATCATAATACTACAGGAAGCTTCTGGAAGTACCTGGATGGTGAGGGCACAACACAGGACGCACTTGAGTCCTTTGTTTTGTTGGCTGTGCTTAAAGAAGACCGCCCAGGACATTGTTGGCACCGCAGTTCTGGGACTTTGCCTGAGGCCACACACAGTCACATCAATGTCTACAGACTTTATGTCCCCTTCTACCTCCCTCCCTGGGTGCCTGTCCTGAGCTCCTGGGAAACTCTAGCCCTCACCCAGAGTGGAGTACCCCCTCATCTTGGTTAGCAGAAGAGACTGAAATATAGGGAGGGGACCTGGGCTCAGGGATGAAGACATGTTCCAGTCCCAACATGGCCAAGACACCATGGTTTCAAAAAACCCATTATCTCTGGTCTCAAGTCAGATCTCCCACAGAATGAATATGGAAGAGTCTGTGATTGTTCCCCCATGGTGTTGGGGCTTTTAGGAAAAAGGAGAGGAGACATGGGGAAGCCCTCAGATATTCCTTCCTTGTTATTAGATCTGTGTTACCACCTTCTCTTTTTGGAGGCAAAGAAGGAAAATGTCATAAGAACATATTTTGTGCTGAGCCTTGTGTGAGGTGCTGTTGAATTAATCTCTGGGAAACCTTTTATTTATTCAATTTATTTATATTTATCCATCCATCTATCTATCTATCTATCTGTCTGTCTGTCTGTCTGTCTGTCTGTCTGAGACCAGGTTTCTCTGTGTAGCCCTGGCTGTCCTGCAACTGACTCTGTAGACCAGGCTGGCCTTGAACTCAGTGATTTGGCTGCTTCTGCCTCTCCAGTGCTGGGCTTAAAGGTGTGTGCCTCCATTTCCTACTTGAAATGATTTAGACTGGTCTTCAGGATTGTGGTGCTGATGAGGAGCCTGGTGTGGGAGAGGGGACGTTTACTGCTCCCAGCTCTATGGCCTGCCAGTTCAAGGTCATCTCTTCCTAGCACTTGTTGTCTGACTATGGCACTGGCCCACTTCCCAGTCAGAGAAACAGCCCAAGTACCCCCACCCTAAAGGAGCTGGCTTAGGAAACAGACAAATGAGTAAGGAAGAAAGGATGAAAGAAGGGGCAGTAGCTGTGTGTAGTCTTTATTCCCTGCCATTGGGAAGCAGAGGCAGGGGGATCTCTGAGTCTGAGGCCAGCCTGGTCTACAGAGTGAGTTCCAGGATAGCCAGGACTATACAGAGAAATCCTGTCTCAAAAAAAAAAAATCAGCAAACAATAAATAAATAAAAAGAGAGAAAAAGAGGGAGTGGCACCTGGGGACAGAAAATGTCCTACAGAGCCATGTGATGTGGTGGGCAAGGTCTCTAGGAGGCATGTAAGTAGCAGCCTGACTGATGGATGCCACTATGGGTGTCTCTCCAAGGGTCCAAAGTAATGCTTCCCCAGAGCTGGGAACCCTGCTTGCAGCGCATGGCATAGCCCCAGGCTCTGTGCACTCCCCTTGGGTAAGAGGAGACTGGCAGCCTTGTAAGTTACCATCTCCTGCTCCCTCCTGCCCTGCAAGCTGCTTAGAGACTTTTTCCAAAACATCCAAGTATGTCTTAACGAATAGAGGCTCCAGAGCTGCCTAGCCCCAGTCACAGAGCATCATCGGTCTCCAGGACGACCCACACCAACACTGGCACAGAGTGCTCTGGAATCTTCAGGCTGCAGTAAGCTTCTAAGGCAAGAGAATCAGCAGCCCACCTCCAGCGGACAGCTTCAATTTTAAAACCATCTTGGAGCAGCCCGTTTCCCCGAGGGCTGTTAGAAAAGTTGAAGGCATCTTGATGCATAGACTTCTAAGTGGAAGGGCTCCTCAAGGGACTCCTCTCAAGCCTGCATGCTGTAAACACTTCCTCAGGCTGCATGGGCTGGATGAAGCTGTGCTCTGGGCCCTTACCCACTTGGGAGACTTGTTCGTGTATTCATTGTTTTTATTTTGGCTTCATTTTAAAATATATATTTGTTGATTTGTGTGTGTATGTAGGGTGTATGTGTATGTGTGTGTGTATGTATGTGTGCAGTGAGTGACTTGACTGACTAAGCCATCTTGCTGGCCTCTTAGGTTTCTTTCCTCTTTCTCTCTCTTTCTTTTCTGAGACAGGGTCTCATGTAGCCTGGGCTGGCCTTGAACTCTCTTATATAGCCAAGGATGAACTCCAGATCTTCTGCCTCTACCTCTACAGTGTTAGAAATATATATATAGACTGTCTTGTGCTACTACTCCTGGCTAGTCATTCTTTTTCAAATTATTTGATTTTTTTTTTTAAAGAAGAAATTTCCATAGAGTAGCTCCAGAGTCAAGAAATCTTTTTTACAGGGGGCTGGGGCGGATGCTGGCTTTTTGTTTTTATGCTAGCTAGGGATGGAAGCCAGGGCTTGCAGTGTGCCAGGCAAGAGTTTACTACTGAGTTATATCCTAGCTCAAGAAAACAATGCAGTTAGTATAAAGAGACCCAAGGACCTGGTAGCTATGTTGTGGCAACCTCTTGCCACACAGAACAGTATACAGAGGACCCCTACAGTGGGACACTTCGGTGTCATTTGAGTGTGTCTCAACCTGATCTTTTAGGGCCTTCTTCCTCAGATGACATGTGATGAACTCCATGTGCTGCTGGAACAGGTAGTAGAGGTCCAGCGTCAGCTGTCTGTGTTGTTGGCTGTCCCTGCGACTGTACCATCTCATCTCTCATACCTCACTTACATGGGGAAGGCTTGAGACTTTATGGTGTGCAAGTATCAGCTCTCATCCGTGATCCATCCTTTCTTTCTCTTTTTTTTATTTTTATATTTATTTATTTATTATGTATACAATATTCTATCTGTGTGTATGCCTACAGGCCAGAAGAGGGCACCAGACCCCATTACAGATGGTTGTGAGCCACCATGTGGTTGCTGGGAATTGAACTCAGGACCTTTGGAAGAGCAGGCAATGCTCTTAACCTCTGAGTCATCTCTCCAGCCCCCTTTCTTTCTCTTTTTTGACAGGGAATTGTTCCATAGCTCAAGCTAGCCTCAAACTGTCCTCCTGCCTCAGCCTCCTGACTGCTGAGATTACAGGACGCTGTCACACACCTGGTTCCCATCTTTCTTTCATGTCCATGCGTCCATGATCATGTCATCATCGCCTCCCTGGTGGAAGTTACACACGTGCATGAATGCATGCATGCATGCGCACACCCCAGCCATGCAGACCTTAATCGGTACCTCCCTATATGATGTCTGGGCCTGGTGGCCTGGTAGCCTGGTGTTCTGGGTGGCTCACCAACCACTTGCTCTACTGTCTTAGCCTCTAGCATCAGCTGGGTCTTCCTCCTTTCAGTTCTCAGGAAGGGTGGGTTGGGGAAGCAGGGAATGTTAATGAGGCTCAAGCAGCAAGCTGTGTCTTGGGGTAGCAGGTCAATGATCATTTCTGTGCTGTTTGCTGACTGGATGGTAAATATCAGCGTGGTCTGTCCCCATTCAACAACTCCTGGCTTCCTGATCACCTAGTGGGCCCTGGGGTCACAGCCGAGAATAGGGCAGAAAGTGCCTGACTTCCCATCTATCCCATGGGCGGAGAGACTATAGTGGCAAGCATGCCTTCCAACTCTGTGGGATATTCTGTGAGCAGTGAAAGTTTCAGAGTGGATGGGAGGCCTGAGCAGGGTCTTCAGGGTAGACAAGGAGCTGATTGGGTAGTCTGGGTGTGGCTAGGGTGAGGTGGAGGCTGCTGCAGTCCTGATGG
>NC_022029.1:46918989-46939608 GCF_000317375.1 Microtus ochrogaster
CTGCTCTAGAGGGAGGAGAGCAAATTCTGAGAAGGAAGCTCCTAGACTCGTGAGTCTGAAGGCCTCATTTTGAGAAAGCCATTTTACACAGTGACTCATTCCATTTTGGATCTCCACTGGGGTTCAAGTTTTCCCTAAAGGCTGCACGCCTCCCCTATAGTTCTCAAAGTACAATGAGAGGCAGTGCCCACAGAGGTGTTTTAGAGTAGGGCCTGCTTGATGCTGATTGTCATGTCCTTGCTCAGCCACACCTGCCTGGCTTTCTCCCGCTTGACAGTGGTCCTGGGAGACAGTCACCTGTCCTCCTGGCCAGCATCGTGCTGGCTTGCTGTCAGAGTGAAAGTTACTCTTTCCTCAGGCATGTCTTGAGGGATACACCCATCTTCTCTAAGCAAGACAGTCTTACACTGTAGATGAAAAAGCAACCTCTGTGTCATACCTTAGGAGACAGTGACTTCTGCGGACATCTTCAGACATGTGTCTTTGTGTAGGCTTAAATGTATGCAGCCTGTAAGTGAGTACACAGAAAAGAAGCCACTAAGATGACTGCTCCAGGGTTTGGGCAGGGGGAGGTTTTTATTGTAGATGTGAGAGAGAAGCATCTAGAAATGTCCACAGTAGAGAGGAGTTGAAGCAGAGTGGGCATGGCTAGGGGCATCTGCAAGAGAAGCGAGCATAGCAGAGAAGAACAAGGAAGAGAATCGTGGGGGGCTGGGAGAGCCTTGCTGTTACAGAGAAAATAAAGGGGTGTCTGGAAGGCCAGGAACCTGTGAATTGCCACCACCTGGGAGCTGGCACAGTAGAGGAGGAGGGAGATGTGAGGAGGGCCAGGAGGCCAGCGTGGGCTTTGCTATGCAGCTACAGGTGTATGCCAAGGGAAGTAGCCCTTTCTGGAAGGCAGAGACCCATTTTACAGGTGTCTGAGAAGTGCTGGCTGGAGGTTTTTAGCAATCCTTCTATAGTCCAGCTTTAGCTGAGCCAAGGCTGTCATTTCTTTTGGAATCTGAGGGAATTGGAGTGTCCTTTGGAGCTGACATAGCCTACCCTCTTGTGCTTTAGGGCTGAGATCTTTGTGACAGGTTTAGTCTAAAACTTATGTTTTTTCTGGGGAAAGACAGGGATTCTGCATATAAGCTGAGTGCTTCAGGGTGGCCTTTCAGACCCAGAGTAAGCCAAGTGTGGGAGGAGGTGGTGTGTTTTGGTTTGGGACCTCGCTTCGTTGTGCTTCTTTCTGTACGCGAGGGGCGCACAGTAAAACAGCTGACGTGACTGCTCCCGGACACGGTTAAGGTTTTTATCGTGGGTGTGAGAGAAGGAAGCAGCATGAACATAGCCAGAGCAAGGCAAGGAGAGCAGCTGGAGAGAGTAGTGGAGAAAGCAAGAGACAGAGAATGGAACATACATGCACATGCGTGCACACGCACACACACAGTCATAGGAAGAGAGTAAGCAGATAGCAAGAGGTAGAGTAGTGAGAATGAAAGCAGAGAGGAGTGAGACTAGCTGGACTATAAGGATTAGCGGAGGGGAGAGAAGACCATGAGCTAGAGGGAGCTTAGGGTAGGGGGAGATGAGAAAGGGCTAGGATGCTAGCGTGCACTACGCAATGCATAACGGGTACTTGTACTGAGGGGGTCTGGAAGCTTTCATGGGCTTTGATATGCTGATAGCTGCTACTGGTAGCCATATGTCCCTCTGCCAGAACAAGAGAAATGGCTCCTTTTGGCAGATGGAAACCAGTTTCACAAGTTCCTGAGAAATGCTGGCTTTTATCTGACGGCCAGAAATCCTATAGTTCATCTTAAACTCATGTCTGGAGATACGGACCGCCTTTTGGAGTCTGAAGAATTGGAGTTCTTTGGACAACGCTTACTCCTATCAAATCAGAGCGATGTCCCGATCACCTCAGCAGGGACTGGGACTGAGGGGAGGCTGAGGAAGTGTGTCCCTGTGTCTAAGAGCAGATGTACTGTCGACACGGTGGGGAAACCGAGGCCCTGTTGCCCTGGCTTGCTCACTCGGCACACCTCCTGGGTCCTCTGAGGGACCATGGAGTGACATACCGGGAGCCCTCTTCACCATCCTCAGGGCTCCACCTGTGCACACCCGAACCTTCTTCCCTCAAGGCCAGCTTCTGCTTCCCAGGATTATTTGAGGTTTCCTTGGCTTGGCAGCCTTGGCCTGCTGGATTCGTGCCCTGGATGTGGGGGCCGAGTTGGCCTCGGTGAGACCTTGGCTGAGCCTCCCAGGCACTAGTCACTTAGGTCAGAGACTGCCAAGCTCCTTTCAGGCCCCGTAGCCATAGCAAGGGAGGGCACGGGCTGGGCTAGAACAGCTGGGTTTGGGCAAGTGAAGAAGACTGAAGGTTTAAGAAACTCAAAGCCTGGGCTCTAAAATTGTTAGAAATAGGTAAATCCCCAGGGTGTGGGGCGTGGAGTTTCTCGGCATCCTTGGGCCCTGCAAAGCTACTTCATTACAGAGAGCCTTTTTGAGCTTCAAATACTGATTGGGAAAAGGGTGAGACAGCTGTGACTATGGGCTCAGGATTGGAGCCCGATGACAACAAGCCACCCACCTCTCCAGCTCTCCGCTCCTTCCTGGACGCCATGGATCAAACCTTCCCCAGTCCCAACTGCTGCCTTCGGAAGTGAGGCTAATAAAGACCAGGCAGTGTCCATCAAGACTGGGCTCAGAACGGCTCAAATGGCCTCAGAGGCCACCTGGCTAGTGAGGGTGTGGTGTAAGCCCAGGGTGGCCCCAAGTTTGTGTCCTACTGTGTATACCTTTATTTTAGAGTATATACAGATGCACTGTCTGTCCTGAGAAGAGTGTCATCAGGCATGAGCCTGTATCTACATCTCTTGAATTAAAGTCTTGGGGGAGGGGGTCATAGTTTTGTTTGCTTGGGCCACCACCCCAATGGATAACTGTGTCTTCATCCATCCCTATGAGATGGCCAAGCAAGAAGGCAGGGTCTGCCCATGTGGTGGGACAGGATAATGTCGAGGTTTAGCTCCAGCTCGTTAGCCAGGGATAAATGTACACATGCCTTCTCCAGAGTCAGACCTGCAGCTGTAGGGTGTCCTTTCCTGGTTGAGCCCTCAGTTTGGGGATACTGAGTCCCAGTTGCATGCTACTGCCATGTGCAGCGTCTTTCCTTGAGCCTGGCACACACAGGAAGCATAGGATGCCAGCCTGACCCTGTCATCCAGTCTTGCCAGTTCATGGCTCTGTGAGCCTGGGGGTCTGAGCAGAAGCCAAGGGCATTTGGCTCTGCAGGAAGATGGCCTTTGGGCAGGTGGAGATTCTTGGGCATCATCCTAGACTGACGTTGAGACCTAACAGGGTCCATATGGTTGACTGCATTCACTGGACCCAACTCCAGAGATTTTCAGATGGTCAGGCTGATGTTCCACTGAGTATGTCCACTTCAGATGTTGGGATCTGTTGAGTGAGCAGATAGTACAGGGATATTGCTAAAGACATTGACCCCAGGTAGTGACAGCTGCGGCTGCCTAGGCCCAAGATTGACACAGATCTAGATGGTAGAACCAGCCACTCAGCAGCTCAGGAATCTACCTACAGTGACTTCTGACTAGCTGAAACACACATTCCACCTCCGAAGTCATCATTACTCAGTAGCTCTGTGGTGGGGCTTCCCATGGACTCAACACTGCCTACCATCTGTGCCCTCAGACCCAGGAACATCCTGTAGGGTGTGGTGGTGGTTAAGTTCTCAGGGTGCTGATGATTAGCCCTGATTCAACAAAAAACAGCTCAGAGGGGGTGTGGCATAACCAGGAGACCCAGAGAGTGAATCAGAACTCATCTTATCCATCCACTGAAGCATCGATGTAAAATCCTTCACCATAATTTCCCCTGACCCCAGACTCCACCGTGTACACCATTGGACCAGTCTTCTCTCCTTGGAGGACCAGAAATGAAACTCCTAATTTCCCTTCCTGCTTTTCAACTCTAAGCTTGAGTGAGGGATAGCCACACTACCTCTGTGGGTGGTGACTGCCCCCTGCCCCGTGCTTTCCTACAGGACCTCAGGAACTCGGACTGGGAGAGAAAAATGGCTTCATGAAGGTGTGTGGGAGTGGGGTGGGGAGAGGCTAGAGAGAGGGCTTATTGGGTCAGAGCACTGACTACTCCTGAAGAGGACCTACGCTCAATCTCCAGCACCCACAAGGTGGCTCACAAGCATCAGGAACTCCAGTTCCAGGGGATCCCGTGCCCTCTTCTGGCATCCTTAGGCACCAAACTTGCACATGGTGCACACACACACACACACACACACACACACACACACACACACACACACACGTATATAGGCAAAACATATACATAAAATGAAAATAAATTAATAAACCCTTAAAAAAATTGTGGCACTGGCTCCAGAGAAACAGGTCGAGCTGGACCAGGCAACAGTGTTGCCTGAGAAGGTTCACTCAGACCAGCAGACTTTCAGACCAACAGGGAATTAGTACCTGGCCCCACCACTTCAGGTAGCCAACAAAGCTCAGAGCCAGCAGCTGCTAACATCAGGAGCCGTGTCTGATGGGGATATTCAGGTCTGTATTCAAGGCTCCCTCCAGCAGGAAGCAACTGGCTCTGTAAATCCAGCAGCCTTTTAGGCATGACTGAGGACTAGGTGGCCTAGGAGAGTCTGTAGGGTATCAGATGGGGCAAACACTTGACAGCCAAGGTCTTGCATTGGCGCTGGGCTTGCAGGCAGTGGGCTAGTACTGACAGAACCTAGTAAGCTGGGGATCCATACATGCTGGTTTGACAACTGAGTAGCCAAGGGTCGCTCGACCTCTTGGAGAGGGCTTGATGGTGGTATGATGTAGGAGAGCAACAACCGTCTTTCACCAGGCCTTGTAAACTTGCACCCAAGCCGTGTGGCCTATACACATTCCTGGCATGGAGCCATATCTTGCCAATGGTGGTTTATAAGGTAGCGTCCACTCAGAGGCCTCTGACGTCGATCCCTGCCAGCCCTTACCTCCCTGTCCCTGCTTCCCTGGAGATATATATTCATCAGTCCTGTTCTTTCCTCCTCCTCGACACGTAGATCCTGGCCAACATCTTCCTCTACCTGTGCGCCATCATCGTGGGCATCATGTCCTATTACATGGCCGACCGCAAGCATCGCAAGGCCTTCCTGGAAGCCCGCCAGTCACTGGAGGTGAAGATGAACCTGGAGGAGCAGAGCCAGCAGCAGGTGGGATTCAGGGCTTGTGGGGGACCCTGGGGAAGCAGTGGGCCTTGGGCCTGGACGGAGTGGGTAAGGAGAGGGGCCTGCAGGTGCCTTGGGCTTAGGCAGTCATGCCGCCTCCCAGCTCCTCCCCCTCCCTCTTCACTTCGGAAGCAGCAGCAGCCTGGTCCCTGGGGCCCCTCCTGTTTATCTTTCTCCATCTGGAGGAGGGCCTGCTTGTCTCCGCTCTCTGTTTATTGGCCGTGCTCCAGCCTAATCCGCACAGAACAGTCCTCCCAGTTCCCATGTGACTCAGCCTGGACTCATCTCAAACACGTCTTAGAGGTCTCTAGAAATGACATCCACCAATCTCCTGTAGGTTTGTCTCCCTTCCTCGAAACTGGGTAACATGCCACGTTGTGCGGGTGGTGTGGGGGGGTGCTGTTACAGCTTTACAGAAGCTTCTAGATTCTGCCACCGAGGCCAATGGGCCTTTGGTTTTAGGGATTGCTAACTAAGCTTCTGCTCTCAGACTCACTCATATGCGCTAAACCAGTGGTTCTCAACCTGTGGGTCACGATCCCTTTGGGGTCACATATCAGATATTTACATTATGATTCATAATGGTAGCAAAATTTCAGTGATGAAGTAGCAACGAAAATAATTTTATAGTCGGGGGTCACCACAACATGAGGAACTGTATTAAAGAGTTACAGCTTTAGGAAGGTTGAGAACCACTGCTCTAGACAGCAGTATTTGAAGGCACAAGTAGTCACTTAGCAGATGCGTGCCCTCTCCCCTGGGGTACATGTCCTCTGTTTACCAGAGAGATCTAGAAGCTTCCTAGGTAGGCCTTGGAGTCATCTTTTTCAGAAAGCAGAGTTTATAGGGAGAATTTCCCTTGCCTCTGGTGTTCTCAGGGACCTGCTGTGGCCTGACTGTATTTATAGAATTTCCCTGTATGGTTCTGTATGGATGCTGTGTGTCTGATCTCTTATGCCATGGTGGCGGCATTGCAGAGTTACCACTGAGCTAGCCCAAAGTTCTTTCATCTGTGAGCCTTGCTTTCCTCATATGCAGAGGTGCGGATCCTTGCAGGATCTCCAGAGGGTCAACTGAGAAGCACTTTGTCGAGAAGTGCTTTGTAACCTGTGAACCTGGGGCCGGCCATGGCACCTTTAGGTTCTTATCCCTAGGTCCACACGCTACCTCTGGGCAGGGTCAGCTCAAAGAACCTGGGAACTGGCAAGAAGGGCCTTCTTGGTGCCCCAGAAATCTGGAACACTGTGCTGGCAGCCTGCTGTGCAGGAGCTGGCACTCCCCACTGCTGCCCGCCCACTCGTGCTAGCCAGGTGGACTTGGCCCCCTGCATGGAAGCTGCAGGTGAGGCGGACAGGAGGGTCAGGGCAGTATGTAGCTGTGAGTGTCCATTATGTGGGCTAAGTTTAGCCTGGCTGGATCCTGAGTGAACACTCATTCATTCATTCATTCATTCATTTTTGTTTTATGTTCTTGAGTGTTTTTTTCTGTGTACCATGTGCATGCAGTGGCCACAGAGGCCAGAAGAGGGGCTTGGATTCCCTTGAACTAGAGTTGCAGATGGTTGTGAGCCCCCAGTGCATGTTGGGAATAACTTGGGTCGGCTGCAGGAGCGGCTGGTGCTCTTAAACGCATAGCCACCTCTCCAGCTCCATTCTGCCTCCGTTTCTAGGCAGAGCCTCCTTCAAGGGATTGTTTTAGGGGTAACGGGTACTCTGGTGTCATTCGCATGCCAGACTCGTGCAGTAATTAGAGAAGTGTACCCTCTTTCTGCCGTGTGGCAGAGTCAGCGTGCCACCCACATAGTGCCCAGATGTTCAGAGTTCACTAGGATGGGGAAAAAAAATGAACTTCTCTCCCAGAGAACGGGTGGTCAGAGTTTATATATTTTTTTTTGTTTGTTTTGTTTTGTTTTTGATAACTTTTGAAGAACCCACTCCAGAAACTTGTTCAGTTTGTCTAAATTTTCAAAGTTCTGATGCAGTGCTCATTTCTTTTACTGCTTACCGTCTGTGAGAGTCACCGCCTTTTTTGACTGCTGGTAACTTGTGCTTCGCCGCTTCATGTCTTCCTCGTTTGCCTCACTGAGGTGGAGTCTCGAGTTTCATCTCAGCAATGAGCCTCTTTATATTTTTGAGGCTCTGTGTACAGTTCTTGTCTATAATTCATTAATTTATACTTTTTTAAAAAACTTTTATCTTTTTGGTGGTGGTGGTGTAGGCATTTAATCCCAGCCTTCAAGAGGCAGAGGCAGGTGGATCTCTGTGAGTCTGAGGCCAGCCTGGTCTACAGAGTGAATTCCAGGACAGCCAGGACTGTCACACAGAGAAACCCTGTCTCGAAAAATCAGGAAATAAAAGCAAAAAGCAACAAACAAACGAAAAACCCCAAAAAACTCCCAACAATAACAAAAATCCTCGTTTTCTTCTTTCTGTTTTCTTTTTCTTTGATTTCCTTTGTGCCCTTGTTGTCTTCTATGTATATAACCTCAAGGAATAAACTTTGACATGTTTTGTTAAAATGTACTTTAAAAATTTTTTGTTTATTGAGACAGAGTCTCTCTCCGTAGTCCTGGATATCTTGGGCCTCACTCTGTAGACCAGGCTGGCCTCAAACTCACAGAGATCCTCCTGCCTCTGCCTCCCAAGTGCTGGGATTAAAGGTATACAATACCACCTCCCAGTGTCTTTCTGTTTTTTGTTGTTTTGTTTTGTTTTTTTCAAGACAGGGTTTCTCTGTGACAGTTCTAGCTGTCCTGGAACTAGCTCTTGTAGACCAGGTTGACTTTGAACTCACAGAGGTCCGCCTGCCTCTGCCTCTTGAGTGCCGGGATTAAAGACATGAGCCACCACCACCCAGCTGCCTTTCTGTTTTTTTAATTACAGAGTCTCACTTTGTAGCTGCCCTAGAGCCAGTGACAATCCTGCCTCTGTCCCCTGAACACTGAGATTATAGCTGTGCTGTCTACCATGCTGACGTCCCTGTCCCTGAACACTGGGACTATAGCTGTGCTGTCTACCATGCTGATGTTCCCTGAACACTGGAATTATAGGTGTGCTGTGTACCATGCTGATGTCCCTGTCCCAGAACACTGGGGCTAAGGGGTACTGTCTACCATGCTGATGTCCCTGAACACTGGGACTGTAGGTGTGCTCTCTATCATGCTGATGTCCCTGAACACTGGAATTATAGGTGTGCTGTCTACCATGCTGATGTCCCCTGAACACTGGGATCATAGCTGTGCTCTCTACCATGCTGATGTCCCTGTCCCTGAACACTGGGATCATAGGTGTTCTGTCTACCATGCTGATATCCCTGAACACTGGGACTGTAGGTGTGCTGTCTACCATGCTGTTGTCCCTGTCCCCTGAACACTGGGACTGTAGGTGTGCTCTCTACCATGCTGATGTCCCTGTCCCTCTCATCCTCGTCTTTCCTCCTGTGCTTCAGCGTACTCGTCTGCCCTCATGTCAGGTTTCTAGTCTTTTCTTCCTCTGCTCTGACAGTTGTAGTTAGTCACTCATGATGCCAGGAACGATGGCGTTTATAATTCCTTTAAGTAATGTTACTTCATGATACATTAAGGTGCAAATTCTTTTGGTTTGTAATTCTTAAAAGAATAATTGCAAAAGTGACGCAGACTCTTCAGTGTGAGGGTCTGAGGAAGCAGATGCCATGGCATTAAATGACAGCGATTCTATTCGGCATCCTAGATTAGGTCCCTGAAGCCACATAATTTATAGTCGAACTTCAACATTTACAGATGAAAGCAGCTTCAGTGCTGCCCCTGAGATGAATGACTCTTAACACATACAGCTTTCAGACGCAATTTTGATGGCTGAAGTCTTACATGTTTGCTTTTGAGGTAGGTTCTCTCATAGCTCAGGCTACTTCTGGCCCTCCTCCCTTTGCCTCCTGAGTGCTGGGATTATAAGCATGCACTTTCACACTCATTTGGTCATTTGCTACTGGTCTTTCCTGAGGACCTTCTTCACTGTCTCGCTCCGTCTCTGGCAGTCCACAGAAACCTCACTCTGTCCTTGACTTCATCTGGAGTCTGGCTGAGAATGTGTTAAATGCTCATGTCTTTTTTGCTCAAGTCCTGGCGTCTTTGCTTCCCCTCCCCCTAAGTTTTTTATAAAAACATTTTGTGTAAGAGCTGGGCTTTCTTTATATAGCGTGTGTATGTGTGTTGTATGCATGTATGTGTGCCTGTGTGTGTGCGTATGGGGGTCAGAGGAAGATGTCAGAGTTCTCTGCTTTATTCCGTTGAGATAAAGTCTCCCATGAAACTCTAAGTTCTCTGTTTGGGTTAGGCTGGCTAGCCAGTAAGCTCCCAGCATTCCCCAGTCTACCCCGCCTCCTGTGCTGGGTAACAGGCAGCCACGGCCTTTTCCATGTGTGCCAAGCATTCAGGTTCAGGTTCTTAAGCCTGTACATGAGGTGTCCTGCTCCCCTGAGCTGTGTCTCCAGCCTCTGGGTTTCCTTTTCCTTAATAAAAGTGGTACTCACGGCCACAACGGCAGGTAAATGTACTTGGTGTAGCTCTTTAAATGCAGAGCCTATAACTCTGCATACAGGGGCGTGGCAAGTGCAGGACTGGTCTCTGCTTCGTACTCTTCATGGGCAATCCTGTTTGAGAGCCAGCTTCAGGAGGAACCCAGTGCTGAAACACAGAAGGACCTCCACGCACCACGGCCTCCGTTTCCTTTTGTCGTGAAGAAGAATCATGACTAAACGTATATACAGAGGTCCCCAGGCACCGATCTCACTTCCTGGATTAATACGCCCTGACCTCTAGTTAAACTTTAAAGTGTGACTTCAGGAGCCCAGCATTTGCTGCTCTTCCAAAGGACCTGAGCTTGGTTCTCGGCTCCCAATTGCCTGTAACTCTAGCTCCAGGATATCAGATGCTGTCTTTGACTTCTGTGGGCAGAGCACATGTGCACACAACTCAACTGAGTCCTTCAAAAGCCCTGACTTCAGTTTTCTGGTTAAATAGACCATTCTGTATCTTAGAACACTTACACTAAGATCCCACCAGTCATATATCTGTATCTTATTATTATTATTATTATTTTTTTTTTTTTTTTGGTTTTTCGAGACAGGGTTTCTCTGTGGCTTTGGAGCCTGTCCTGGATCTAGCTCTGTAGACCAGGCTGGTCTCGAACTCACAGAGATCCTCCTGCCTCTGCCTCCCGAGTGCTGGGATTAAAGGCGTGCGCCACCATCGCCCGGCATATATATCTGTATCTTAGAACAATTACGCTAAGATTCTGTCAGCCATAGTATCTGGAATAGGGAGGGTCTATTTCTCTTGATTTTTGGCCCTGTCTCCTGGCATTTTTTTTCTTTTCTTTTCTTTTCTTTTCTTTTCTTTTCTTTTCTTTTCTTTTCTTTTCCTAAATGCTAGATACTGTGTATGGGAGGCTGAAGTGACTATGAAAGACACTGTGTCTCTTCAGAGAAATTTGGTTTTTGTTACCTTTCCCACAGTAGACATCTGTGTTTGGAACAGATCCTGTTGGTCCAGTGTGGGGGAGAAGATGTCTCAGGGCTGAACAGTTCAAGAGGAGGTCTACTTCTGCCCTATGCTCTTAGGAGACTGGCCCTCATGTTAGGGGGTGGAGCTTGAGCGCCCTAGATGGTGAGACTGCTGCAGACATGGTCTTCTGTCTGTATCTTCTTTTCTAGCAGCTTCTGTTGGGATGCTGTGTTCCACCCCTCCCGCCTCTATGCACCCAAGAGGAAGAGAATACCGGACGTCAGGCTTGGGCTTCAGCTCTCTGTTTTCCAGCATCTCAGCCCTGGTACTCTGTCTACAGTCTGTTCTCTAAGTCTCATCTCTCCAGCCCTGAGACTCCCTCACTTCTGCCCTCTGTTCCTGGCCCCAAGGGAAAGATGGCAGAGTATATTAGGTTCACCTAAATGCGATTCTCTTCCCTCTGATGCTTTGGCTCCTCACGTCCTAGCAACTTCAGTGTTTCTTATTGCTTACAGAGAGCTAGAAATTTTATGTGTGTGCAGTGTGTATGTGTGTGTGTGCGCGCACACACACACGCACCTGTATACACACTGAAGAACAACCTTGGGTAATGTCTGTCTGTTGTCATCACACCCGCCATCATGCTCCTTAAAGACAGGGTCTCTTACTGGCCCAGAGCTTGTAATTTGGCTAGGCAGGGATAGGCTGGGCTAGGTTGGGCTATGCAGGGCAAGGCTGGGTTAGGCTGAACTAGGCAGGGCTAGGCCAGTTGATCAGGAAGCCTCAGGGATCTGCCTGCCTCAGCCTCCTCAGTGCTGGGCTTACAAGCCCGTACCACCGGCTATGGCTTTGGGACAGAACTCAGACCCTCGTGCTTGCAAGGCAAGCCATCTTCTCAGCCCCACCTCTGATCACTTTTCAGTGTACAGTTCAGTGGCACCGAGTCCATTTATGACGCAAAGCATTGTGTCGTGCCCATCAGAAAGGAACCCTGCCCGCTCAACGCTGGCTCCTCATCCTCCACAGGCTCTGGTGGCGACTGTGAAGCTGCCTATTGTTGGTATCCCATAAGTAGAATCGTATAGCAACTGTCCTCTTGCATCCGGTTTGTTTTATTTATTATCCTAAAGTCTTCCAGGTGCGTCTGTGGGTAGCATGTGCAGCTTCCTTCTTCCCAGGCAGCATGATGCTGTTGTAGACCACAGTTACAGCATCAGGACCTTTGAGTGGCATACTATTGAGCATCCTCTTGTTTATCCTTTTGTCTGTGGTGAATAATGCCACTGTGAGCACCGGTGTTTGAGGATCTATTCCGGTCTTGGCTTCACTCCTTCTGGGTACCAACCCAGCAGTGGAATTGCCAGGCACCGTTGTGTTTAGCTTTCTGAGGCAGCAGCCTTGTGCATTGTTAATGTTGATAAATATTGCCAAATTGAACCATATACAGGTTCAAACAATTTATACTCCTCTTAGTGATGGACGAGTGTGTACTGAGGCACTTGCATGTCTCGTGTTTATGTAGAAAATACTTCTTTGCTTGCGGAACCCCAATCCCTTGGGACCGTCCTTGGTCATGAGGTCAGCAGACTCAGGTCCTTGTATATCCCATCCCACTGTGCTGCCTCCTTTTTTGACTGACATCAGAGTCTGTGTTACAGGGGAGCAGCCCCGCCCCTACTACCCCTGTTTTGGTAACATCAGATCTGTATCCAATACATACACCAGCTTTCTTGGGACAGCAGGGTCTGGCACTCCCCTAGTGTGACAATGGGGCTGTGCCTCCATGTCTTCAGGTTGGCCTTCTGAAAAACTGGGCTTTTGAAAATCTATATTATTGGCATGGATAGTCCGGGAAAGGAGAGGGTAGAAGTGAGCTTAGAAACTGTAAAGTCCTTTGGTGTTGTTCACCACTAGGACATGGCTTCAGCCCCTGGGGACACACTGGCTGAAGGAAGCCCGAGGAGGAAGAAGGCAGTTGGCTGAGAGAGCACCCTTCTCTCCTCTGTTCCCGTCAGGACAGAGGTCACTCCCTCCCTGGACATCAGGGTTGACTATTGGCAGGAGCTTCAGCCTGGGCGACTTGGGATAGTGCAGGCCCCTGTTTGCTTTCCTCTGTCAGAGCTGGTATGGATGGAGACGAGACGACAGACAGGACACTTGGGACAGAGGGTGGCGGAAGCCCTGGTAGGAGCAGACAGGACACTTGGGACAGAGGGTGGCGGAAGCCCTGGTAGGAGCAGACAGAAGGTGGTCTGGATGTAGACCCTACCCCTTCTTGAAGTCACTGCCACACTCAACCATCTGAGCAGACCTTGGATAAATGCCAGGCCGTTTCGATACCAGATCCGAAGGCAGATGAGGCTCTTCCCAGAAGGCAGCACTCGGGCCCGTGCCTCACTTGATGGCATCTACAGGCATGAGGTGTTTTCTGAGCTGCTCTCAAGGCAGATGATGTGCCCTTCACGGAGGTTGTGCGGCCCCCTCAGCCAGTCTCCTCTTTACCTCATCCTTTGATACCACAGGGGCCTCTCTCGTTCCGGTCCCTTCCCTTCTGTCTTCACGGAGGCGATTGGCTTCTTGCCGGGGGTAAAGGAGGGATAGATGGCTCCCAGGCCTTTCACACACAGACATTTCCTCCCCCACTTTCACAAGGGAGGCAAGTCTCGGTGACAGATGGGTGGAGACAGAAAGTATGCATAAGAGGGTCAGGAACAAAATGGTTTGGCCCCTCTGGCCCCGGCCTCCTTGTTGAGCAGAGCCGTGTCTGACCGGCACCAAAGCCTCGTCGGTATGTCTGCGCATGATCCTGGCATGAAAAGGGTTGTGCCCCACAGGTTGAGAACGGCTGGTCTAGAGTCTTTGTTCTTGTCTCACAGGCTGTCCAGGAGCCACCTGAGTGAACTTGGGGCCTCTCTCCAGCCTTCCCACAGCTCCATGGGCAATGTTAGTGTGGAGCCAGAGGCCCAAAGGGAAGAACTTTGATTGTTTGTGGTGATTCCCATGGGACCTCACTTTGGGGATTAGTTTGGGACCTTGAGAGTTGCTAAGCACCCCAACTGGCACCTGGCAACAGCAGGTACCCAGAACGTCACACCTGTTACCAGGTACAAACCTCAGAATCGGGAGGTATCTGAATCACCCCCCAGAAGCACTCACTTCCCAGGTAGTGAGGTGCAGCTGAGGGAAGAGTGAGGGGATGGAGAGGTGACGTGCAGGGGAAGCGGCCAGCACAGGCTGTGTTCCCTTCAGCCCCTACCCTCCACCAGTTAGGAAGCTCCAGCCAGACCCTGATGGGAGATGCTAGGTGTACAGGGCTCTTAAGAGAGTCATCTGCTGTCTAGGCGAGTGCCCTGGTGTAGGTGGGGGCTCTCTGTGTCTTGGCAATCACTCTCAACTAACCACACAGAGACTTACTATTATAAATGCTTGGCTGACCCCACCAGGCAGTGATGCCATTAATCCCAGCACTTGGGAGGCAGAGGCAGGCTGATCTCTATGAGTTCGAGGCCAACCTGGTCTACAGAGCAACATCCGGGACAGCCAGGGCTGATGCTCGGCTGATAGCTGGTTTCCAACCAGCTCTTACAACTTAAATTAACGCATTTCTATTCATCTCTGTGCTGCCTCAAGGCTCATTTACCTCCTCTATGAAATTCCCATGTTGTTTCTTCTGATACTTGTGACCCCTCAGACTTGGCCTTTCTTCTTCCCAGCATTCTCTTACCCCGAAAATCCTGCCTAGCTATCTGCCAATCAGCTTCTTATTAACGAGAGCAACACATTTTCACGGTGTACAGGATTATTCCCCAGCACCCCGGAAGCGTGGCTTAGGGGACGCTACTTTGGTGGCCCCATTCAGGAGAACCACCGCTGTCACCTGCTTCCTTTTCTGCCTCTGCCTGGGTCACAGTCCTCCCTCTGTTTGCCCTGTGAGTGGGTTTCTCTGCTGGAGCTGTGAACTCAGAATGCAGTAGATCATAGCTCATTCCCTTAGCGTCTTTGTGCTCCGCCCTCTGCTCAAGCCTGCTTGCCCCAAGTCCTTTGACTGTGTGCGTGGGGCACAGAGTCACCTTAACCTTGAGCCCGGGTCTCTTGGGAGGGTCATGGGGGGGAAGGGAGGATCAGGTTTCTAGTGCCCTCCCCAAAGTTGTCCTGGCAACAGTAGGGTGGGGCTGATGGACCTGCTGGGTAAAGAAGGGCCAGTGTGGGCAGAGGTCACAGGGGCGTGACCTCTTCCTCTAGGTGCTGGTCCTCAGTGTCTCCAGTGTTGAAAGTGGGGGTGTGTCACCTGACCACAGACACCCCACCTGCAGCATTAATCTGGAAATGGATTTCCATTTCAGCTTCTAAACAGAAACACTCTTGAGTACACCGAATGTTCTTAGCCTTCGTTTTAGCTTCAAAAGACATTTAAATGTGAGAAAAGCCCGTAAGAGCCACCCCTAAGTCGTGAGGTAGACATGGGGTTCTCTGTTGCTTTCCAGTTCCCGCCTTTTAGGCTTTACAGAATGTTCTTCATGCCAGAATGACCGAACTTAGCAAGGCACATCCGTCCCTGTTTTAGACAGTTCAGTGACGGGACTCCTGGTGACAGGAGGACCCTGCTGTGTTGTGAGGTCTCCAGGCAGCGTGGTAAGCTCAGCACTGATGAACCCCGCCCCCAGCCCATGCCCTCTCCCCACTAGAGCACCTTCCAAGCTGGTTCAGCAGCTCTCCAGTTTTTACCACTGCTGCTGGCAGCGTTTTCTTCCTCAGCAGCTGGGCATCTGTGGTCTGCGGCCAGGGCTGGGAGCATCCCCTCTCTGGCTGAGGATCGAAGCTGTGGCTGGAAGTACAGGTAGTTTATTAAATGCCTACTTAATATTTAAGAAATGTCTACATCCTCTACAGCCATCTGGGCTTTTGGCTGCCTTGAAAAGTCTCTCTGTACTTTTTTTTTGAGAGAGAGCCTCACTCTCTGGCCCAGTCTGGCCTTGAACTTGTAGCAATCCTACCTTAGCCTTCCAAGTACTGGGATTACTGGTGTGAAGGAGCCGTTGTGCTGGGCTGCAGAGCGGGACTTAGATTCCCATTCTAGCCAAACCACTTGTCACATGGCCTTGAGTAGTTACCTATGCCTGCTGAGTCCCAGCCTGTCTGTGAAGTGGGAGCAGAGGATGGTGAAGCCCGTAAGAGAGGCTGGCGAGGGGCCTGGTGGCTAAGAGCACCTACTGCCAGTGCATTTGTTCATGGGCTAGTGCAATGCCCATGTCAGGTGGCCCACGACTGCCTATTACTCCAGCTCCAGGGGATCCAGTGCCCTCTTCTGGCTCTGCAAGCTCCTGCATGCACACACCCACACCCACACCCACATCCACAAACACACACATCCACAAACACACACACGCAAACACACACAACAATTAAAAGCAAAAATTAAATTTCTCTTAAAAAAAATAGAAGTCAATAAGAGTACATTCAGAGCACAGGTATTCAGGGCCTTCTTCCATGAGGGGATGGCCCTGAGCGTAGCAGATTCTGTGGGGGTGGCTGGCAGAAAAGACACGTGTATATGCAGCAGCTCAGGGAAAGGAACTTACCGAGAACCGTGGGTAGAGGGAAGCTGGTATTTAATATCTCGGGTCAGGGAAAGCTTTCTCAAAGTAGACTGGAGACCTGAAAGTAGGGAGCATGAAGCCATGTAGGGGAGGCAGCATTGGAAAGAACCTGAGGTGTGTCCACAGGACACAAGGATCAGAAAGAGAGGGGAGGAGAGGCAGAGTCAGCCCGTGAGCCACAGCCTGGAGCCTGTAGTCTCTGTGAGGGCCTTGACTTGGTGCTGAAGGGAGCTAGGGTTAGTCATCCCAGGGTCTTTGAATTCAGCAGGGGTAGCTGTCAATGGGGAAGTGGGGAGATCAGTGAGACGTGGTGATCCAGACCAGGAGTGCGGTGATGGCAGACGGGCTGAGTGCGTTCTGAAGGCAGAGCCAGCTGGCTTTACGGCTAGATGGGATGAAGAGTGGGATTGAGGATAGAGCGGGGGCTTCTGGGATGCGGTGGGCTGTGGTTGAGTTGAGGTACCTCTGGACATCCTCATGGAGTGGTGGAGAGCCCACACAGACACTTTAGTGAGTAGAGCTTACTGGAATTAACCACACAGCTGGCATGTTTGGGGTCTGAGACCCATGTTTGCATGAGCCCTGCTGGGCTAAGAGGGTGGGACAGGGCCTCCTGCTGTGCTGATGGACTCAGCCAAAACCATGCAGCTGCTGGGAAGCCTTTGGTGGCTTCTCCTGGGATCTTGTGATAGACAGGTTTCCCCTTAGTAGCCTCACGTGTGAGCTTTAGGCCTGTCTCCAGTTATCTCTCTGGCCGAGAGTTGCTGGGGCTTAGCAGGAGCTAGCCGAAGGGTACGACCATTGTCTTACCATTCTAGTCAGGAGTCCCATTGTATGCTGGCCTGTCTGGTTGGGAACATGGTGTGATGGATTCAGATTGACAAAAGGGGCCTGAGGTATGAAGAACTCAGATCTGGAGGGGGTCTTACCTGGGATAAACATGTTCCAATGATTTTTGGTTAGCTGTGCACCCCAGAAAAGGAAGGAAGGAAGGAAGGAAGGAAAGAAGAAAGAAAGAAAGAAAGAAAGAAAGAAAGAAAGAAAGAAAGAAAGAAAGAAAGAAAGAAAGGAAAAGAAAAGAAAGAAGAGGTCAGAATGCAAAATAAAATGTATGGCCCAGGGTAAAAGGCGGAGGGTCCAGGAAAGGTGGGAAGGATGAGGGAATCCCCAAGTGACTAGGGAAACACTCAGAAGCCTTTGGAATTGGTTTTAAATCACATGATTTTCAGGGCTGGAGCGATGGCTCAGCAGTTAGGACCACTTACTCTTCTTGAAAAAGGCCTGGGTTCCCTTTGCCTATCATCTGTAACTGCAGTTACAATGGATCCGATGCCCCCTTCTGGCCTTCATGAGCACTGCACACATGTGGTGCACATTCTTACATGCAGGCAACACACTCATGCATATTAAACATTTATAAAGAGCCTGATTCTTTGGGAGCTTTTCAAGAAGAGGGAGGGGCTGGTGAGCAGGGGCTAGTAGAAATGAGTTCATCCAGGTCAAAGAGCATTGTGTGGGGGTATGGGCTTGTGCTTGCTCTGTGTATGTGCAGTAGGCATGGACACATACATGCTTGTCTCCATGTGTGGGCACAAGTGTGTATGTATATGCGTGTTTGTTTCTGTTTCCATATATATTTGTGTGAACATGCGTGTGCGTGTGTGTGTGGAGGGGGTGGTGATGGGGGAACTGTGCTGTGACTGACAGTCTTCATTGGAAGAATATTCTTTGTTCTCAGTGTGGAAGAGACCGATGTCAGTCCAGCCACTGACTGACTGGACTTGGGGACAGAGCTGGAGGGTAGCTGTGTGCTCACTGTAAAGGAACTCAGGGGCACATTTGGAAGGCGTGCTGGTGAGGTTAACTCTCAAGGGGGTGGCACAGGGAGGGATTGAAGCCGTGGGCCATCGTTCCCAGCATGGTGTGGCACTGTCCTTTTTAGGTCAGTGACAGAGCAGGTGATATGAGCTGCAAGGTCAGACTCTAAGCACTCACCCCAGCCACACAAAGATGCGACCGGCACATCCCTGTCACCACAGGGCCCAGGCTGTACTTAGTTTTCCATAGTGTTTTAAAGTTATCTGTCTAGTACAGAAGCCACTCGCCATAGGTAGCTATGGAAACTGTAGTTAATTTCAACTAAAAGTCAGTTCCTCAAGTTGAGTTTTAAAAGCAGGGTCTCTTGGAGCCTTGGCTGGCCATACCTGCCCTATGTGATACTCCAGTCTGAACTCACAGTTTTCTGCATGCTAGGCAAGTCCTCTACCAACCGAGCCATATCCCCAGCTCCAGTTACTCGGTTTTATTGGTCATTGTCCGAGCTCAGTACTGCACATGGCCAGGGGCTACCACACCGGCCAGCACAGATTCGGAGCACTTGTGTGACTCATGGAGTTCTGTTAGAGCTGTTCTAAAGAGTGACGGCTTGTCCCTTGGGCCATGTCTCCTACTTGATGGCTCATTAACTCACCAAACCTCAGAGGAACACCTGGTCTGTGCCAGGTTGGCTCGGTGAGGACGCCAGGTACCATGCATGTGGCTGTTTTTGGACCCTGAGGTTGTGCTGCCTCCTGAGGTGGCAGTCATGGTGGCCTGCCCAGTCTCCTTGTCTCTAGAGACTGCTAGGGGCCCACACTAGTGACCGAAAGTCCTGCATGGTCAGTGATGAAGAAAATAAAGTATTCCTGCCCTGGGTACCAGTCCTTCCTGGGTATGATGCGTACCCTCCTGCATGTATGAGGATGATCGGTCTTTCACTGAATGGCTGAGTTTGGGACCACATCATTTAGAGCGAATAGTGACCTGCAGTTTTCAGATTTTCCACAATGGTTCTTGGACCTCTCCTTGGGAGGAGCTGAACTGTTTGGACTCTGATCTCACTTCCTGTCTTCCATAGCCTCTCCTGCCCAGAGGGCCAGGCCAGGATGGGTACTAGGAGGGTCCAGTGTCCTTGTAGCTTCCAAACAGCCTAGAAGCTCCAAGACTCTTGGTATTTGGGTAAATTGGAGACAGGACCAGGACACATATTCTAAGTAGTTGCAGGCTTGCTTACAGTGACGTGGGTGGGTCACTATACAAGTAGGTAGGATCCGCCGGCATAAACATGGTCTTACCCTCCTTCAAAGTAACACAGACACTATGTGCTCAACCTACATGCCCCCAGGGTCTACACATGTGTACACACATGCACACACACACGTACACACATGCACACACATGCATACACACATACACACCACCACCACAGTTATCTTTTCTCTCCTAGCCTCTCCTCTCTCGCAAGGCTGTTATAGCTACCCAGCCTCTCACCTGCAGAGTTCATTTATCCAAATCCCTCCTGGCTTCCTTGCTGTAATTAACTCCTGAATGCCTCATCAGAGTGTCAACTCTAACAACTCAGGGCCCTTGGGACCATGCTGGCCTCCTTCCTCCATCTCAGTCCTGAGCCAGCACGCTGACTCACTGCTGAGGAGGACTTGACTGGTTCTTTCTGAGCTTGGTGGAGGCCGTATTGACAGACATCCCCTCTGAATAGCCTGGCAGCTGCTTGCAGAAGTAATCCTGGCCCATGCCCATGTCAGGAGGTGAGGACTCTGCCTCGGCTACTATGGTCCCCACCTCCTCCAGCCTTGCCTGCCTTGTACTCCATTGTGTGTTTGCACCCTGCCTAGGACAAGCCTGGAGTGCTTCTCCCCCAAATCTAAGGGGTTTCATTGTCCCACCTCAGTGGCCTACTGGAGTTCTTTCTGTAGACTGTGGTCTTTTTCCTAGATAGGGTCAGGCCCTTGACTTTTTCCCCTCACACATAACCCTCAGGGCAGAGCTGAAGGGAAACTTTAAAACAAATGACCTGCTTGTCCTGTCAGTGCTGAGCACAGTCTCAGCACCCCTGGCCTTAGAGCCTCAGGCCTCATTCACAGGGTTTGATTAATCCTCCTCCCTTGGGCTAGCCTCCCACCTCCAGCTTGACACTCTCGTGTCCCATCTCACCAGACTTCAGGAATAAGAATCTCACCAGACTTCAGGAATAAGAATTCACCCTCTGCTAGGCCAGCACAGTCTTTGCTCTGTAACAAAACAAAACACGCCCCCCCCCAAAAAGCATCTGCTTCTTTATCAACCTTTGAGAGCCCCCCAGAGCAGCTCTAGTCTCTTCTCCACACAGCACCTTTGCTCAGACTTGAGGTGGCTCTGTGATCCCCATCTTGCAAAGCCCCCTCCCTTCCTGGCTGAATTGCAGCCTCTTAGCCCCTGCACATGCAGGCTCAACTCCTTCCTGCTGGAAGCCTAAACCC
>NC_022029.1:46940156-46941381 GCF_000317375.1 Microtus ochrogaster
CACACACACACACACACACACACACACACACACACACACACACACACACATTCTCATATGGAGGCCAGAGGATAACCTCAGGTGTTATCCTTAGTAATGGAATGCTGTTCACCTCTTTTGATGCAGGGTCTCTTATTAGCTGAAGCTTCCCTTTTAGGCCAGAATGGCCAGTAAGCTCCAGGGACCACTGCCATGCTGGGATGACAAGTGTGTGTCACCGCATCCAGCATTTTTATGTTGCTATGGGGATTGAACTCAGCACTTTATTGACTGAGCCATCCCCCAAACCCAAACGAGATTATTTTGTTCTTACAATCCTGTCTCTCTTCAGCAGAGGCATCCTAGTCATTACTGTGTCTTTGCCCTCAGACTCCAGCAGACTCGCCTTCTCTGGTTCACACCATCGGATAAAAAGTAGCTGCAGGGAGCTGGAGGGATGGCTCAGTGGTTAAGAAGCGCTGGCTACTCTTCCAGAAAACCCAGGTTCAACTCCCAGTACCCATACGACAGCTCATAACTGCCTGCAGCTCCAGTTCTAGGGGACTTCATATACACATACATACAGACAAAACATGAATGCACATGAAATAAGTAAATTATTATTATTTTTTTTAAAAAAAGGTAGCTTCAGGTTAAGAAAGTAACATTTCCCAAGTCCAGTCCTCCAGAGAAGTTCTCTGCTGCCAGCTGAAGGTAACAGTCTAGGAGGTGAATACCACAGGCCACTTCAGTGTGAAGTGTGAGAAGGCCATTCTGGGAAAGGCGGCGGCTCAGCGCCTACAGATGTGTCTAGGAGACAAGGGACGGGGTCCAAAGTCTGAAGTTGTTGACAAGAATTCACGTACTGATGGGCATCTTTATTCAGTTCCATATTGCCCTTTCAACTGATACGTATGTGTTGTGGCGATCCATGAACGAGGGTAGAAAGTATCTGTCAACAGTGATGTTTGGCGGTCTGAGTTCAAAATACCAAGGTTAGTGAAAGGAGGTGATCGCTTTTGATGTAATGTTGAAGACCATATTAGAAAACCATTTTGAATATGAAAAGATTCCTGGAAACGAAAGAGTAACTAGCGACAAATTGCCACTGAGTTTCCCTTCCCTCTTGGTGAATTCCTGACAGTTTAGCATTACAGAGACTCCCCGGGTCATAGTTGGTTTTTATCAACTCGATACAAACCTGGGCATACCCAAGAGGAGGGAATCTCAACTGAGGAATTGCTCC
>NC_022029.1:46941766-46951123 GCF_000317375.1 Microtus ochrogaster
TCTGCCTGCTTCCGTCCCTGAGTTCTGGGCCCAAAGTCGGTGGGGCATGCTAGATATTCTTGAATGCTGATTGACATGTGAGAGCCCAGTTCACTCTGGCTGGTGCCATCCTGAGCAGACGGGCCCTGAGATTTCGCATAGGACACAAGTAAATCGGTGGCCTTCGTTTACAGCCACAGCCCTTTCTTATCTTCAAGATTGGTATTCATAGGCCAGGTGGCGGTGGCAGCAGAGCGAACCTTTAATTTCAGAACTAGGGGGGCGGAGGCAGGCAGAGCTCTGTGAGTTCAAGACCAGCCTGATCTACAGAGTTCCGTGACAGACAAGGCTACACAGAGAAACCCTGTCTCTAAAGACAGAAATAAATAATTGTTATTTATTTATGGCCTACTGCCTTTAGACCTTCTAATCATTCTTCAACACGGTTATAGAAATACATAATACAAAAGTCAAAGAGAGGAACGGACGAATGAACATCCTCAACCATCCCATCCTAGAAGAAACCAGTGGACTCCATTGAGAAGGGATTTTGAGACTCTTATATTTTGAGCATCCTTTGTCTTGTGTTCTTGCTGCCATGGTCCTCCATGCAGCTAGGAGGAGGCAGTGTTTAAAGGGTAGGCTGTCGTGATGTGATCAGGGACATACAACTCTTCCCAGGGCTGGGCTGGGCTCTAGCATCTGTGGGGCTCTAAGGGGGCTTTGCTGTGTCCCTGAGCGCTGGAGGAGTTGGAGAAGGCCAGATGGTTTAGACTAAGCGACCGAGGTGGCTGGGGTTGCAGCACACGGTCTCGCCAGACAAGCTCTGTGCTGTGACCTTCTTAAACCCGAGTTCTGTGTACCTGCTTATACAGGGGACAGGCTGCCAGGATGTGAGACCGTCGGGGCGAGGTGGCGGTGGGGTCAGGAGCGTCATGGAGCTTGTGACTTGAACAGAAGGACCCTTATTTGTATCTGTTCACCACCCCATCTGCTTATGCGGCCTGAGAGAGCCCATGCAGCCTTGCTGCGGGACCTGAAAGTGATCGGCCGGCAGCAGGCTATCCAAGGGAACTCCGTGGCCATTCTGCAAGCCTACAGGAAGACCACACCTTATTGGGGTCTCAGCCTCAACTTTGCACAGCATAGGACAGCTAGAATATCCTGAGCACTTCCTGGGACCAGGCATTGTTCTGAGTGCTGTGCGCTAATAACGAGTCACTTAGTCCCAGGTCAGCGCCTAGGAAACAAGGCTCAGGGGAGTTTTGGTGACTTGTCTGATAGCACATTGAGAATATGGAGGCATGTCCTTCACCCTGCCTGCTCCTGCCTACCCCGTGAATTTCGCTTTATGAGAGCAATGTACATATATCCCACTCCAGGTGGGCAGGGACTTGAGATGACCTGTCCAGTCCCAGCCCCCAGGTCCCACTGCTGCCTCCCACCCGCTTCACCAGCTTCAGAGTTCCTGCTTCTGCTACTTAGGACTCCAGCTACTTCCTCAGGGCTGCCCTAGTGGCTAGCAGGGCTCTGGCTCTGAGTTTCTAGAAACCTCTTGGAGACTCATCCTTTTCCCAGGCTTCCTCCCCAATGCCTCCTGTCTGGTTTCCTAGGCGTGAAACAGGACGAAGTTAGCTTCTGGATCATGTCCCCAGGTCCCACCAGACATCACCCTCCCCATCATTTTTGCATCAGAATTCCTCTGACTCCACCCCACCAGCAGGGAGGTGGGGATGCCAAGTGCCGCGGTCACCTGAGCCTTCCTTGCTCAGCTGGGCTGCAGGGCCCTGGGGAACTCTGCTAGGGCACGGCGCACTGGGGATATTTTGGCTTCTCATTCCTGCACTGTAATGATGCCATCACGAGGTTCTCAACACTGGAGAAGGCTGCCGTGGAAATGGAAAAATAGCGGCACGGCTGTAAGCAAGCGCTTCAGGCTAGAGTCAGGCCTCAGCCACCCTGGAATGTGGTGGCTCGCTGACTCAGCTGAGCCACCCGCCTGCCTTTCAGCAGCTGAGCTCATGGCACACTCTGGCCTGGTCACCAGGATCTGCTGGGCCACTGGGCTTCGGCTGCAAACTCTGCCGATAGCTCGGTCACATCTCCGCCCTTTTCTGCGCCTGGACTTCTCCCAGGCTGGCCTGGCCTGCTTCCTCCTGGTCCTCCTCTCCCGTGCTCCCTAGCCTGTGGCTCTTCCCCAGTGCCCTACCTCAGACCTGCCTTCCTTTCTCTCCTCAGGGATGAGGGGGATAGTGTTTTTGTTTGTTTTATTCCTCTGACTACCCCTCCCCTACCTCATTCTGTCTACTGTCTCCTCTTCTTTTCCTTCCACCCAGTCTGACCCATGGCCATGATTTCCAGAGTTTCTCCTAAGCTTCGCCTGCAGGGTGCTCCCTCATGGAGGCTCTGTGGGACTCCTCAGCCTAGGCACGTGTATGGTCATGCTCCCGACTCTTCCTTCACATCTGCTTTTCCTCTATGGTTTAGTATTTTGAGCGCTGGCGCCATCCCCTCAGATGTCCAACCCACAGATTTTTTTTTCCTCTGGAAAGAGTCAGAGTGCAAATATTTCTGCCTTTGCCAAGCATATGGTCTTTGTCGCAACCACTCAACGCTTGTTGGAGTGTGAAGACAGTCGGAAACAATGTGTAAACAAGCGGGCCTGGCCGGATGCCAATAAAACTTTAGGGAAGCAGACAGCAAACACATTTGGCCCACAGGCCAGTGTGCTGATTCCTGTCTCCACCTAGTACTTGAGAAGCGGTTCTCTCTCTGCCACCGCTAAAATACTCTCCGGCCCTTGTGCTGTGGAGGACTGCCCCATGCGTCTGCTTTGGATTTGTGGCTCTCTCTCAGGAAGGCCTTTGTTTACCTGACTTCAAGACTGTAGCTTTATCTCACTTCTGGGAAGACCCCTGGGTACCCCTGCCTCACTGGGTGGGTTTTGACCCCCTCCTCACATGGTACTCGGCTCCCCACCTTGGTGGCCTCCGCTGTCTCCATTCCTAGCAAACTGACACCATTCTCAGCTTGGTGGGCCTCAGGTGTCACCCTGCACCGCAGTGGGCATTCTGACCTGGGTCCCCAGGAGACCCGAGGCTCAGGGACAGTTTTGCTAGCTTTGAGATCACCCATATCTGACTGAGTCTTGAATCAGGTTGAGTCTGAACTGGCGGTTGTTTTGTGACGGGTCAGTGGGTGACATGGAAAGGGCTCAGCAGCGAGGGACTGGTGCAGTGGCCGACACAGGGGTGGTCACAGTTCTTATGGAAAGGAATGTGATGTACTGGAGTCCTTCGGGAGCATTTCCCATCCCTGTCAGTGATACAGTCAAAAACTGCCCAGCCTGGCCTTCGGCTGCTGCCATATGGGCGTTGGGGCCTCTGTGCCAGGCTGTGTAGTTCCTGGTTGACGTCGCTCACCAGCATGGGGGTTGGCCCTGTAGGAGAAGTGCAGGCCGTTTCCCCTTCAACCCCGAGCTTCTCCTTGCAGGAGAACCTCATGCTTTCCATCCTGCCGAAGCACGTGGCTGACGAGATGCTGAAGGACATGAAGAAAGACGAGAGCCAGAAGGACCAGCAGCAGTTCAACACCATGTACATGTACCGACACGAGAATGTCAGGTATGGCGGCATAAAGGCGCTGATGGCAGGATGGGCCAGCGAGGTACACTGCTTCACGGGGGCTGCTTTTCCCAAGGACTAGAGACAAGGCCAGCCCTCAGTGTGTGTCTTGGTTCCCCTAAACTCAGCCCTGTGGGAGGGACCGTACCAGTGGACGGCAGAATGAAAAATGTGTGTTAGCCTGCTTGCTCCAACCTGTCATTGAAGAAATGTTACCCGGAAAAGGGGTTCTTGAAAAGTCACCTACCCATTCAGGACCAGCTCTGAGACTAGAACCAGGACCCCTGATTCTAGAAAGATCTTCAGTCTGGGGCGGGAGGGAGGTGGAGTGGTGGTCACCAGGCAGGCCCCAGGAGGGGACTCTACAGGGACGTGGGGTGGTGGTCACCGGACAAGCCCCAGGAGAGTCTTTGCAGGGAGGTGGGGTGGTAGTCAGCAGGCAGGCTCCAGGAGGGGACTTTGCAGGGGATGACCATCAGTGTTCAGGTCATGCCAGGGATTCACTAACTAGAGCTGATTAAGACATTTCCCTGCGGGCAGGAGCGGGTGGTGGAGTCACTGTCTGGAGTCTCACCCCATGGCCCTCTCCTTCTGCAGCATCCTGTTTGCGGACATTGTGGGCTTTACCCAGCTGTCCTCCGCCTGCAGCGCCCAGGAGCTCGTAAAACTCCTCAACGAGCTCTTTGCCCGCTTTGACAAGCTGGCGGCTGTAAGTACCAAATGTGCCCACCCCTCCGCTGCCGTGGTTTGCAACCCTCAGCCCTATCCGTGGCTCCTAGGCTTTCCCTCCCTGGCCCTCCCCCACCTGTTAGACCTTTCCTCCATGGCCAGGGGCCGGGAGCACAAGCCGTGCTCTTGCCCCCTCTAGAAATACCACCAGCTGAGGATCAAGATCCTGGGGGACTGTTACTACTGCATCTGTGGCCTGCCTGACTACCGGGAGGACCACGCCGTGTGCTCCATCCTCATGGGGCTTGCCATGGTGGAGGCCATCTCGTAAGTGGGTGCCTCTGGGAGGGTGGGGTGGCCAGCCGTGCAGCACCATGGAGGAACTATCTGAGATACGGAAGGAGGCTCAATCCTGGCTCTGGTTTCCAGCGGGCATAACCACTCCAAGAAGGGTGGAGGGGAAGGTCTGTATTGTAGATGGGAGGCAGAGAAGAGCCAGAGGCATCTGGAAGAGTCCAGGGTAGGGAGAGAAAGTGGTACATGGTACATGGCCAGCAGACTGGACTTAGCTATGGGTGGGGGAGAGAGAGAGAGAGAGAGAGAGAGAGAGAGAGAGAGAGAGAGAGAGCGCAAAAGAGAGGGCCAAGAGAGCTCATGCGGAAAAGGCTGGGTTTATAGGATTGAGAAGCTGGGGAAGGGAAGCCCATGAGCTGGAGAAGTTTAGGACGGGGGCAGGGTGAAGAGCCTGGATGCCCACATGGACTCCATAACAGATATTTTCAATGCTGAGAGAACACGCCCTGGCATGCACTTTGGTGTGCTAATAGAAACCACAGTTACTCATTTGTCTGTAGTTTCTTTTTGACCTGAACACAAATCTCTGAACTGTGTTTGTTGTTCCTGGAGTTGTCAGGCAAGGGGCGAGCTGCAGTTTTCATTCATCTCTGCATCTGCAGCATGTGGAATGCACCAGACACACACTCAATGAGACACGAACTGCAAGAATGCATAAGGGATGGGAGAGAGAAATGGGCGGTCCCCTGGGGAAGTCACTGTATCTCTGGCCTGTCGGCACTGAATCTGGGCTCTGACTTGTGTTAACTCCAGTGCAGGCCACTTAGCTCAGGCAGAAAGTCAGAGGAGACACGTGAGGTCCTCTCAGCCCAGGGCGTGGCCTGCAAGGCCAAGGCTGCTGGGCACCTCATGATGCCATGTTCTACCCAGCATCCCCTCTCTGTGCCTGGCAGGTATGTGCGGGAGAAGACCAAGACTGGCGTGGACATGCGTGTAGGGGTGCACACAGGCACCGTGCTGGGTGGTGTCTTAGGCCAGAAGCGCTGGCAGTATGACGTGTGGTCTACTGATGTCACTGTGGCTAACAAGATGGAGGCTGGTGGCATCCCAGGGTGAGTGCTCCTTCCAGGGGGGTTGGATGTTTGCAATGGCCCTAGTGAGGGACAAGGGGCCCCAAAATCCCATCCCTCCTAGGAGCAGTGTCCCCTAGTTTCTGTTCCGGTAATGAAATACTTTGCCCAAAAGCCATCTGCAGAAGAAAGGATTTATGTGGCTTACACTTCCAGTTTATCATTCGGGGAAGTCTGAAGCAGGAACGGGGCTGTTTACTGGCTAAGTCTCTTTCTCACTCTCAGCTGGGTTTCTTGTACAGTTCAGAGCCACCTGCCTAGGATGGCTGCCCACAGTGGGCTGGACCCTCCCACATCAATCATCAGTTAAAATCATTCCTTTCAGACATGGTCACAGGTCAGTCTGATCTGGGCAATTGCTCAGTTGAAATTGCCTGTCACCTAGGGGATTGCTAGGTGACTCTTGGTTGGTGTGAAGTTGACCAAAAGTATCTAACCAGCCCAGCCAGCCTCTGGGACACTACCCTCAGGAGCCTGTTCCCTGGGCTGGCTGTGGGAGGGCCTGGGCCACCTGCCTGCCCTTGGGGCCTCATTAGAGACAGTTCCTGTTCTCTCCTTAGTGACTGTGTGACTTTTAGTCCCCACGGCAGCAGGGGAGGCAAGGTGGAGAGAATCCAATTCTTGAAGTTAGAGTTTAGAGCTGAGGTTGAAATTTGGTATATCATTTTCTCCTTGAAAGATTTCTTTTTTTATTAGTCTGTGGGTGTGCGTGCATGGTATGCAGGTACCTGCAGAGACCAGAGACATCAGAGATCCTCTGGAGCTGGAGTTACAGACAGTGAACTGCCTGACGTAAGTGCTGGGAACCGAACTCTGGTCCTCTGGAAGAGCAGAAAGTGCTCTTGACGGCTGAGCCATCTCTGTAGCCCCTCATCTGATTCCTAGACAGCCAGGAGAGAAAATTACATTGCAATTCTAAGAGTTCAATGACCAATGGGACTGAAGCTCAGCAGTGGGCACCATGCTGCCCACACAGCTAGTTAGCAGCAGGTCTACTCCCTGCTCCCTGCCACACACGCCCTGGGTGGTGTGGTCCCAGCATCAGCCAGTGCTACGTGGTCTGCTGCCTGTCTCTGAGGCAGGCAAACGCTACCTCTGGTGCATGCGCAGGGTCTCTCACTGTACTGCAGGCGCGTGCACATCTCCCAGAGCACCATGGACTGCCTGAAGGGGGAGTTTGACGTAGAGCCTGGCGATGGGGGCAGTCGCTGTGACTACCTAGATGAGAAGGGCATCGAAACCTACCTCATCATTGCCTCCAAGCCAGAGGTGAAGAAAACAGCCCAAAATGGTCTCAATGGCTCGGTGAGTCCCCGTCAGATCCTGAGAGCAGAGAGGAGGAAAGAGAGAGATTTAGAAGAGAACAATTAGCCAGGTGTGGTGTTACACACCTGCAATCTCAGAATACAGGAGGCTAAGACAGGAGTTCAAAGCCAGCTTGGGCTACACTGCAAGTTGAAGGCCAGCCTGGGCTGAACAGCAAGACCCCCCATCTCAAAATTAAAAAAAGTATATTAAAACAGAGTGGTTATAGAAAGGTTGGCTGGTAGTTGACCATAAACAAGAGATAGAGCGGTGTGAAAAATGAGTCTGGGTCCCCTGTCACCAAGCCTGGTTGTCACTTCCTTCAGAAGGTGGTTCTGGGGGGGAGGGGGAGTGTCGTGTATGCTGACTGGAGTGAGGAGGACTGGAGTGTGTCTCATGACAGTATCCAGAAGGGAGAGGCCACTGGAAGTGTGGAAGTGTCCAAAATTTCAGTGGTGACATGGGCACCAAGGGGGACAGAGAGGCAGAGCAGTGGGGCTGGCCACGAAGGAAGAGGAGAGCCAAGGCTAGGTAATGAAGACGGAACAGGACAAAACCAGTAGCAGTGTCCTTGGGGGCCTGCCCTGGGCCTGGCCTCAGAATGGGCTCCACCACATTCTCCCCTCTGCTTATCCTGTCCAGCAGTGATGACCTGTTGGCGGCCTCACATCCCTGAGCACAGCCTGCTGCTAGCCGCTCATCTTCCTGTAATTCTACCCCACTTTTTTGAATGCTCCTTGGGGTCTATGCTGAAATGGCATCTTCATAGTGACATTCCCCCCCACACTCACACACACGGCCCTCTTTCCTGCTGGACTTCCCAGCAGTCCCCACAGCCTCTTTCTTACTCCCTTCCATGTTCTTATGAATGCTTATTTCTCTGGCCTATTTTGCCATTGTCTGCCTTTCCTCATGAAAATGTGGGTTCCAAGAAGTCAGATCTCAACAAGTACTTCTTAGTTTGGCAAGCACACCGTTCCCCTTTTCCGCATTTGACTCACTCTGTCAAGGACATACCACTGATCCAAAGTTTGTGGAAGCTATTCAGACTTGACATACCCCCCCCCCCAAAAAAAAAGAGGCCTCGGCTCTGCCGTCGAGCTAGTGTCTTAGAAATAGGAGGAGGAACAATTGGGTCCTTGCTCTGTTTAGAAAACTATTCATAGCACTGGATATTAGGAAATGACAGCATGTCAAACACGAATGTCGTCGAGGACGAAGTGAGTGGTGCAATTTCTAGGTCAGCAGACTTCTATAAATGTAGGAAGAAGTTTCTGGAACAATAGTAGAACAGCCGCAGGCTGGGGTAGCTAGAAGGCAGTGTTTCGTGCCCTCATGGACACTCCTTGCCACGACAGGCTCTGCCAAATGGCGTGCCAGCATCCTCCAAACCCAGCTCCCCTGCCCTTATTGAGACCAAGGAGCCCAACGGGAGCACCCATGCCAGCGGCTCCACGTCGGAGGAGACTGAGGAGCAGGAGCAGGTGAGTGGGGATGGGGCCGGCACGGGGAGCAGCAGCAGGTTGCTATAGGGAAACCTACCCTGGGAGGAGGGTACTGGCCGCTAGCCCAGGTTGTTCCTTTTCAGCAGTGTAGATACAGTTAGGTGAGAATGACATGCCCCGGGGCACGCCCCTGAAGCTTCGTCTAGCTGGAGAAGCCCAGTCTTGTGGATTTAGGGTCTGTGAGGATTCTGCAGGATGGGAGCCTGTTTGGGAGTGAGTTTGTATCTAGACACCCCCTCTCAGTAGGTAATCCCCCGTGAGTGCTATGCTCCCAAGGCCTGGAAATAAGGGCTGACATGTGCTCCAAAGGATGAGGAGACAACCCCAAATCTCCCATTACTAAGAAACCTGTCAAACATGCCCACTGACAAAGGTGATCTCTGCCTTAAAGGTCTGGTGGCTGGAAGCTGGTCGCCCCACTGCCAGTGTCCCTGTGAGAGGAGACAGGAGTTGTCCCCAAGGTTTTAAATGCTGGAGAAGGCACATAGTTTCATAGAAGCTGACTTTCCCTTGAGCTTCCATCCAGCTGCTTTTCCTTAGAATAATTTTGGGGGGGGGCTAGAGAGATGACTCAATGGCTAAGGGCACTTTAGCTACCCTTTCAGAGGACTCAGGTTCACTGCCCAGCACCCACTGGCAGCTCACACCTGTCTGTAGCTCTAGCTCTCAGAGATCTCACACCCTCACACAGACACATATGCACATACCATAAAACACCATGCACATAAAATAAAATTATATATTTTTAAAAAGCTTATTTTGCCAGGCGGTGGTGGCACACACCTTTAATCCCAGCACTCGGGAGGCAGAGGCAGGAGGATCTCTGTGAGTTCGAGGCCAGCCTGGTCTACA
>NC_022029.1:46951331-46970764 GCF_000317375.1 Microtus ochrogaster
ATATATTTCCAGGACAGGCTCCAAAGCTACACAGAGAAACCTTGAAAAACAACAACAAGACAAACAAACAAAAAAGCTCATTATGAATTAATTTTCCTGATAGGAAGGAGACTCACACTTATGTAGCTTGACTCTGACATGGCTTAAGAAGCCTCTGACTTCATGCCCTAACCATTAGTGGGTGTCACTCATATCTAGCTTGTGTTCCATGGAAGGAGATTCTTGTTGCCAGGCAGGCCACCCACAGCGTTTTACAGAGGAGAGAAATGGTCTGGGATCAGGCAGCCAGCAGGAGTGCTGAGTTTCAAACCAGGAGTCTCAGCGCTGGCTTCTAGTGTTTTCGGACCTACAGCTCTGAAGGGTCTGGGCAGTGACCACTCGGCTGTGGCTGTATGACCCAACCCTGGCTTCTCTTTCCAAGTGCTACTCTTTCTGATGGGGACGGAAGTGGATTCCCCAGCCCGGCTAGCCCTTTCTCATTAGATCACTAGTGACTGATCTCCGAGTCCTAGGGCTGGGATTATACCTGACCCCAAAGTCGACCATATGTAAGGATTCTTATGGAATCTAACAGCAAGCTGCCCCAGCCCAGGCTAGGTTGGCTCCAGAGCCAGCCTTCTGTTCCCCAAGGCATGGCCATTAGTGGACAGCTTCTGTAGACCTCCTACTAGGGACCCAAGGAGACAATGGCAGGGTGGAACCTAGGAAGGGGTTTGGTCCTCAGGAGTGTGGCCCCTCCTCTTCATTAGTCTTTCTCATCCCCTCCCCCCATGTGTTCCGTCTGTCTACCCTCCCCCATGTGTTCCGTCTGTCTACCCTCCCCCCATATGTTCCGTCTGTCTACCCTCCCCCCATGTGTTCCGTCTGTCCCACTCTGGCTTCCAGGCCGACAACCCCTCGTTCCCCAACCCCCGCCGCAGGCTGCGCCTCCAGGATCTGGCCGACCGCGTGGTGGATGCCTCTGAGGATGAGCACGAGTTGAACCAGCTGCTCAACGAGGCCCTGCTGGAGCGGGAGTCTGCCCAGGTGTAAGTGGCCGCTGCCGAGACCTCCACTGCCACCCCTCACTCTGGTCCTCACGCAGTGCAGGGAACAGTTCTCTGAAACCGGGTCCCATCCCAGCTGCCATGGCAGGTGTGGCACATGGGTCACGGGGCTTGTTTCCACGGCAGGGTGAAGAAGAGAAACACGTTCCTCCTAACCATGCGGTTCATGGACCCAGAGATGGAAACGCGCTACTCGGTGGAGAAAGAGAAGCAGAGCGGGGCGGCCTTCAGCTGCTCCTGCGTGGTCCTCTTCTGCACGGCCATGGTGGAGATACTCATTGACCCCTGGTGAGGAAGTTCAGGGTGGGGCTGACAGGCCAGGAGAGGGAGCTGGGCGAGGGGCGGCAGCAGTGTCGGGGGCAGGCACCTTTGGCCTTGTCTCTTTCCACAGCAGCAGCCAACCCTGCTGGGTTGGATCTGGGCAGGGCCAGGAAAGCTGGTGCGTGCCCGTCCAGGATGGAGAACATGGCTAGAAGGCTCCTAGAGAGGTTCTGGGGCAAGAGTGGGGAGATCACCTCAGCTTCAGTCGGAGAGAGCACACCGGCTTTCCTTTTGTGGCTCATCTTTGGGAAACTAGCTTTTAGGCTCTAGCCACAAACTGACGTCAGTGGCAGGTCCTCTGGGGTGAGGCAGGGTATTCCAGAGTCAGCTTGGCTGTGGAAGCCCTGCCTGAAGGTTCATTATCACCTTCCTGGCCTCAGGGGACAAGCCAGCACCTCCCTTCTGCAGACTCCAGCAGCTGCGGCAGAGTGAGGTGGAGCCCTCCTTGGATTAGCTTGAGGAGCTGTCAAAACCTTTGGGACTTGGCTGCAGGGTCTAAGGTTCTGTAAGCAGCACAATGGCAGATCCCGGAAGGCACCCTGAGCACCTGTTTGCTCATCTCCTGAGTGAGGTGACCCACCCTGAATGGCTCTGAAGACCATTGTGAGATCAGAGCCATGCGGTTTACACATGCTCCATTGGATCTGGGGACCTAGCAGGAAGCAAGCTCTTGTGAAGGTTGCACCTCATGGGGTTGGTGGTGGGAACCGGAGTGAACATTTAAACATGAAAGCACGCTTGCAGCATGAGCGTGAGGTAAAGCGAGGAGGGTGATAGGGCCTGCGGGGGGGCGGGGGGAGTTTGGTTTGTACGCTTTTGTAGGGTGGTCACAGTAGACCTCGCTGGCAAGGTAGCATTTTCAGCAGAGTCCTGAAGGACTGGGGAGTAAGCCTTGAGCTCTCTGGGGACACTTACCTCAGGCAGGCACAGAGGCAGCAGTGGGCCAGGCCTCTCAAGGCACAACGAGGGGATGGTGCTGGTAGCCAGGGTGTTGCAGGACAGTGACAGGGGTTAGGGTAGAGACCTGGGCACAGTTCATGCTTTCGGACACAGAGGCCAGTGGAAAGCAACAAGACAGACTTGAGAAGGGGACCCCCTGGCTGTGTCAGAACAGGCTAGTGTGCAAGATGGAACCTGAGACCAGGCTAAGAGATGTTGGTGGCTGAGGTAACCGATGGTGATTTGGGCCAGGTAGAGTTAGAGAAGGTGAGGACGAGGGGTTAGGCGCTGAATTTTATTAATGGCTGGATTCTGGGGACAGATCGGAGGAGTCACTGGCAGATTTGTTGTGGAGCCTGAAAGGGCCGAGGCAAGGACATCTCCAGGGCTTCTTTGCTACTTGAGCAACAGCCAGGATGCGGTCACGTTCACAAGGCTGAGAATCTAGGAGGAGGAAGCCTATGTACCAGAGCAGCAGGGATCTGGAGTTTGAGTTGCCCGTGTGGCACCGCCCTTGAGGCAGCTGAGCTATCCAGTCTGGGGCTCAGGGAGAGGCTGGTGGTTCAAAGCTGAGAGCTACCCACACAGAGCACATTGGGAGCACAAGGCTCACACGATGGAGATCACAGAGAGTGAGTGGGCGGGAAAGCCAGTTAAGTCATGTGTGTGTGTGTGTGTGTGTGGCAAGAGAAATCACAGGGACTGAAGGGATCCCCAAACCAAGCGAGAAACGTAAAAGGTGACCCTGAGTTGGATACTGGAATTGCATCCTGGGTTTCTGGAGCTCTTGGCAAGTGTTCTCCACGGAGGAGTGAAATGGGAATGGACAGGAGGATCTGGAGGGGACGAATTTCCCAGAATGGAGGGAGAAACGGATGTGAGAACTCGTTCCCTGGGCTCTGTGCAGTCAGAGGTCACATTAGCAGCCCCGGCACGACGTCTGTGTTCTATTCTTTACGGTTTCACCCCAGCTACGGGGCTGATGGTCATTCCTAAGACTCCCTTCCCAGGCTATAACTGAGCTATTTCCAGGGCATCTCTGACCCTCCTCGCCTCGCCTCCGGAGAAGTCCCAGTGGACAGTTAGCAGCGAAAGGGTGGTGCATTCCCAGGCCCCACCCTTGGTTGGCATTCCTCTCTGCTAGGGCTGCTCATCTTGTTATTGCCGGGCTAGCAACAGCAGCTCCCTGGTGTCACATAGGAGCTGCCAGTCTCAGGCTTGTGCCCAGCTGGCCTCTGTACTGCCCAGTCACCTTCTCTCTGTCCCAGGCTGATGACAAACTACGTGACCTTCGTGGTTGGGGAGGTTCTGCTTTTGACCCTGACCATCTGCTCGCTGGCGGCCATCTTTCCCAGGGTAAGAGGTGCTCTTCAGTTGAGCTCAGAACCTTCTGGTCTCTAGAGAGTGGCACTCTGTAAATGGTGGAGTTGGGCTTCTGGTCCACTCCTGACAGACTTGTGGGATCGGACATTTTCCCATTCATCCATCCACACCCCCACCTTTACCGCTGCCATCCATTCTATAGGGATCTCTTGGCCACCATTAAGCACTAGTAAGACAGTCAGGGGCAGCCCAGCTTCAACTGGATCTCAAAAGCCAGCTAAAGAGATGGAGACTTCTGCGTGCACTCAAGTGCCAGGCAGTTTTTGGTCAGAATAACAAGGGGGAAGCAATGCTTTAGGGAAATCAATCTAACAGGTTACTTGCCAGGTAACCTGGGGAATTAGGTATACTGACCAGGACAAGGAAGAGGGAGGTGGCTAGGCAGGTGGCAGCCCACACATTCTGCTGGCCAGGAGCTATGACCTGGAGGCCTAGGGCCGTACAGATGACTCGAGGATCTGCACACTTCAACCCCCTCCCTCAGTTTTGGGGACTCACGGCAAAGCATGGGCCTTTTGGGTTTCTGGGACCAGAGCAGGGGAGCAGCCAGTCGTGTCTTCAGGGCATGTGGGTGGAGGCTCAAGCCCTTGAAATTCCATTTCTTCTAGGCGTTTCCTAAGAAGCTTGTGGCCTTCTCATCTTGGATTGACCGGACTCGCTGGGCCAGGAATACCTGGGCCATGTTAGCCATCTTCATTCTGGTTATGGCCAATGTTGTGGACATGGTGAGTTTTTGCACTTTGTGGAGGGGGTACTAAATGTGGAGGGGGTAGGGGCTGCACACTGGCAGCATACGTTCAGGTGGACGAACCCGACCCTGAACATCCCAGCCAGGCAGAGAGGGTCTTCAGACAACTTCCGAGACTAACCTAGGCCCTTGTAGTTCCTCCACCCACAGTCCAGCGTTCCCAGTCCTTGACTAGGCACATCGCTTCACACGAAGGAATTAAAGCTCAGAGAGGTTTGCTCATTTGTTTTAGGTCACACAGTCATTAACAAAGTCAAAAATCGAAGCAGTTCTAGAGGCTGGGAGATGGCTCAGTTGGTAAATTGCTTGGGACCTGAGTTTCATCCCCAGAATGCAGATGAAAAAGGCCAGGCATGGTGTGTGCTTCTAGTCCCAGTGATGGAGAGGTGAAGAAGGGGATCTGGGATCTCTGGCTAGCTTAGTTCTTGAGTTGTCCTGGGCCTGCGGGAGACCCTGTGTGGATGGCACCTGAGGAACAACAGGAGATTGTTCTGGCTTCTAGAAACACATGCAACTTGGGTATGTACACTGGTGTGCACCGCCCCCCCCCCCCAGGCCTCAGATGTCTTCCTCGATCCCAGTGCTAACATTATATAGTGAGGTTTTCTGAACATCAGATGAGAACACTGTAAGGCTCTCCACAGCAGTCGCTAACACGTATACACTGACTCCCTGGCAGATGTCCCCTCTCCCGAGGGCACTGTCACTACCAACACAGGGCCCTCTGACCTGCCACTCATGTCTCCCTCCCATCCCGGCCTCCAGCTTAGCTGTCTCCAGTACTACATGGGACCTTACAACGTGACCACCGGGATGGATCTGGATGGTGGCTGCATGGAGAACCCCAAGTACTACAACTACGTTGCTGTGCTGTCCCTCATCGCCACCATCATGCTGGTGCAGGTCAGCCACATGGTGAAGCTGACGCTCATGCTGCTCGTCACAGGCGCCGTGACCGCCATCAACCTGTATGCCTGGTGTCCGGTCTTCGACGAATACGACCGCAAGCGCTTTCAGGAACAGGAGTAAGATGAAGCCCAAGGGAGGGTGTGCGTGGTCCCCTTCCTCTCCCACTCCCCCAGGCCCTGCCTGGGTCAAGGTCTTGTGCCTGTGCTGAGGTGGCTTTCTACCTCAGGTTCCTCAGAGAAGCCAACGGGTAATAGGATCCGGGGCTTCACACAGGCCCGCACTGGTAGTGGGGAGGTGGGCCTTTCCATCTCAGGGAGTAAATGTTTGGAATATCAATTACCCGCATCCAGATGTGGCTTGAATGTGCTTTTACCTGCCCAACAGCTCTCCCGTGGTGGCCTTGGAGAAGATGCAAGTATTGTCTGCTCCTGGGCTCAATGGCACGGACAGGTAAGTCACTGCATTCCTAGCCGCCCTTCAAGATGGTAACTCTAAGAGGGCGGTACTCCAGCGCCACACTTCCACAAGCGCACGGTCTCAGTACACAGTTAGGAACTGCTGGACAGAGGCTGTGTCCAGTGTGGACCTGGCCGGCCATTCAGTGGATGGCCACTGGCAGGGAAATGAGGAACGAGGGCTACGTTGCAATTAAGACCTGGGTTCCTACCTGCAGCAATGGCACTCCCCTGTGGGGTGAGGTGCAGATTGGTTTTCCTGAGTCTCTTACCTTCTGAGAACATCGATGTTCTCTCAGATGCATCTGAATGTTTTAGACTTTTATGGTTCAGTGATTTTTTTTTAAAGGTTTATTATGTATACAGTGTTCTGCTTGCATGCCAGAAGAGGGCGCCAGATCCCACTATAGATGGTTGTGAGCTACCATGTGGTTGCTGGGCATTGAACTCAGGTCCTCTGGAGGAGCAGCCAGTGCTCTCAAGCTCTGAGCCATCTCCACAGCCCCCAGGAGATTTATTTTTTTAAAGACAGTCGTCATGGAGGATGAGTAGGAGACTTGAATATGCCCTTCATTAAGCCTAAATGGCTGGGTGATGGTGGCACACGCTTGAAATCACAACCCTTGGGAGGCAGAGGCAGGTGGTCTCTGTGAATTTGAGGCCAGCCTGGTCTATGGTGTGCTCTAGGACAGTCAGGGCTACAGAGAAACCCTGTCTTGGTGGGGTGGGGGTGTCTAAATGGACACCAGTGAAGGGCATCTAGATAAGCAGCAAAAAAGTAAAACATCAAAAAAATAAACCAAAGGCAAAAAAAAAAAAAGCCAAAAAAAGGTTATAAAAAACTGTCACTATATACTCTTACCAATTTGGCCAACTTTTCAAACTCAATAGGTTATTAAGATCAATGTGAACTCATATACTCTTTGGTAATGGTATACACTGTTCTAACCATTTAAAAAACAGCTTGGAGCCGGGCGGTGGTGGCGCACGCCTTTAATCCCAGCACTCGGGAGGCAGAGGCAGGCGGATCTCTGTGAGTTCGAGGCCAGCCTGGTCTACAAGAGCTAGTTCCAGGACAGGCACCAAAAACTTCAGAGAAACCCTGTCTCGAAAATCAAAAAAAGAGAAAAAAAAACCCAGCTTGGATTTGGTTGAGAATAGACCTATGGGATTGGAGGTGCAGCTCAGTTTGTAGAATACTCACTTAGCATGGACAAAGCTTTGGCTTCTGCATAAACTGGAAGTGGTGGTAATCATAAGTAGAGGCAGGATGTCAGGAGTTCAAGGCCAGCCTAGGACACTGTCTCAAACAGAACCATCTGAAACCTATGGCTCAGAAACTCCACTTCTACATACATCTTAGAACAATTGTATGTGTATAGTATGTATATATACACATAGCGTGTATATATGTATACGTGCAAGAATGTCCCAAATGACACTGGTAGTCACAGATAAAAGTGTCTTTTCGTATAACAAAGCTGTATATAGTGATGGGAGTTAACTATAACTCCACACAGAATTATGGTCAAAGTTGGAAAAACACTGCAGAGAGACCATACCCCGGTCCCATTGCTCTGTGCATTATGTCTTTCCTTTCTCTAAAACACTACCCAGTAGTAGCTGCTCCTTGGATGTGTCAGGTGCGCGGCGGTCCCACAGCATCCAAGGGGCGGCCTAATCAGGGAAGCTGGGCTGCAGCTGATTAGTCCAATAGCCTGATCATGTCCTGGACTATGAGAGGAACTGAGGTGGTGGGGGTAGCATCTGATGGCCACAGTGACAGCATAGGCCTGCTGGAGGGTGGCAAAGGCACTCGTCACGTGTTCCTGTCTGTCCAGCAGGCCACCCCTGGTGCCTTCCAAGTACTCAATGACTGTGATGATGTTCGTCATGATGCTGAGCTTTTACTACTTCTCCCGCCACGTGAGTGCCACACACCTTCTCCTCCTGTGCTCAGGGCCTCCCACCACGCTGTCCCAGGACTCAGAAGCAGTTTCTTCCCCTATCACGCACGGCATAGGGGAAGCCCTAGCTCTGTGGTGCTCTGCTTTCTTCTTCCTCTCCTCCAGGATGGAGAGATGTTCCTTAGGCAGGGCTCAGGACCTCTACACTCACCCTGGCATGATGCGCTAACCTCAGGGTCAGAAGAAAAAGGGAAAGGAGCTAAGGAAGTTTTTGTTTAGTAAAGATGAAGTGTCCATACAAGGACAGGTAGCTTGGATGCCCCCCAGTGGTTTACTGGGAAAGTGCAGAATCCCTAAGCCACTTCATAAATGGAGCAGATAGAGATGGGAATGCCACGTGGTTCTGCCCTCTCTGCCCCTCCTTAACTGCAACTAAGTCTCAGGAGAACCCTACACACACGAAAGGCCTCTTGGATTTCTGCTGTACCAAGAGGCCCAGGCACTCACAGCAGCTGTGGGATGCTATGTTGATTCGGTGACTCCTCCCTGCTCTTTTGCCATTTAGCTACCTCCCTTCCCGTTTTACCATGCACAACAGTATGTTGTAAATTCCCTGTTGTAAATTTCCATTGGACGGCTGGCTTTAGAGCACACCTCACCTGACCTCTGCCTGCAGGTGGAAAAACTGGCAAGAACACTGTTCTTGTGGAAGATCGAGGTCCACGACCAGAAAGAACGGGTCTATGAGATGCGACGTTGGAACGAGGCCTTGGTCACCAACATGCTGCCTGAGCACGTGGCCCGCCATTTCCTGGGGTCCAAGAAGAGAGACGAGGTTAGAGGGTGTCCATTGAGCTTGTTCTTTCTGTACGCATGGATCCCGGTCCTTGAGAAGTGGGGCTGGAGTCCAGCTGTGGCTGGGCCTAACCAGACTTTCCCAGGGTCTCATCTAAAGGGCTCTGCTGCATCTCTGGGACCCCGTTTCAGAAACAGAGTGCCCCTTTCATCAAGACCACAAACCAAGGCAGCTGACCCTCCACGAGAGGGTTCTGTTATTGGGATGGAGAAAAGCAAGGCTTCACCTCATCTTACACTTGTAGGGAAGTCAGGGCAGGAACCTGGAGGCAGGCACTGATGCAAAGGCCATGGAGGAGTACTCCTATCTTAACTCAGCCTGCTTTCTTATAGCACCCAAGACAACCTCACTGGGGGTGGCACAGTCCACAGTGAGCTGTCAATCAAGGAAATACACTCCAGGTTTATACACAGACCAGTCTGGGAAGGGGCATTTTTTTCAGTTGAGGTTCCTGTTTCCCAAATGACTCCAGTTGATATCAAACTAGCTAGCACACTGGGCTGTCACAAGGAATAGGAAATCTTTTTTGCTAATTACTCAAAGTTTGTCATATGTGAGGATGACAGACAGGTTTCCCGTATGTTGTCCTATTTAAGGGCAGCCATCTCTCGCATGACTGCGCCCTGCCTTTGTTGTGTGTGTGGTATGTATGCATGTGTTCAGATGGAGGCCTCTACAGTGGCTGTTTTCCTTTATTGCTTTGCCCCCTAAATATGGATGGATGGTCTCCTGCTGAACCTAGGCCCACTGTATTCTGATCTGCCAGCCTGCCTCTAACTCCGGCACACTGACTCTAGTCCTCACAATTGTGCAGCAAACGCTTTGCCCTAGCCTGGCCCTGCCTCTTTTTAGGAGCTGTACAGCCAGTCTTACGACGAGATTGGAGTCATGTTTGCCTCCTTGCCCAACTTTGCGGACTTCTACACCGAGGAGAGCATCAATAACGGTGGGATCGAGTGTCTACGCTTCCTCAATGAGATCATCTCTGATTTTGACTCCGTGAGTGTCCTGTCATAGAGCTAGCACCTTTTATCACAGCCCAAGACCTTCTGCACGAGTCAAAGAAGCAAGCTACGCTAGGCTGGCTTCATTTCCCATAGGAGACTTTTATAGTAATTGAACCTCTGTAGCCATCCAGTATGGACGAGTCTAAGGGGTGAGGCAGGATCCTGGGACAGCTCTGGCAAGTGCACGGGATTAAGGACTTCCATGCCTCCTACCTGCAAACCCTTCACATTGACTGGACACTTCTTAGGTGCTCCACCACCTAAGGAGACTGTCCACTGACACTAAGACATGGAAACTGAGGCCGAGGATGGTGTGCCAAGGTAGCATGGAATGACTATAAAGCCAGTATAGGAAAGTGTCTTTTAGATGTGTTGTTGATCCTTGTAAAACAGACAAATTTGATCATGAACTCACTCCTCTTCCTTTGACTCTTAATTCTGTCCTCAGCTCCTGGACAACCCCAAATTCCGGGTCATCACCAAGATCAAAACCATTGGCAGCACCTATATGGCAGCTTCTGGAGTCACCCCAGATGTCAACACCAATGGCTTTACGAGCTCCAGCAAGGTAGAGATGGCAGCAGTGTCAGGGACAGGCAGCCAGCCTCAGCCTATGGGAAATGGGAATCGGTGCAAAGGGCTCATTCCTATAATGCCCCATACTGTTTAAGAACTGTCAGTTCTGGGGCAGTGGATGCCTAGGGGAGCCCTGGAAACTCTCAGCCACTGTGACTGTAGACCCGTGGAGCCTGCTGTGACTTCTAGCCCAGAAAAGGAACTATGGGATTCTTGGGGCCAAGCACTGCTCTTAAATCACACATCTAGCTTTCCTTTCCATCTCAGCTTTCTGGGTTATGTAATGCAAGCTGAAGGTAGCTCATCACGTGCTTATGATCCTGAGGAACCAAGGCAAGCCCAAACTCAAACCGTAACCTTGTTACAGTCACACAGACACAGGAAGCGACAGAGAGACAGGGCCTCAGTCTTTGCCTTACACAGACATATGGACTCCACAGTAGTGACGTGCTGACCCTAAAGACATTGCTAACTCTTTTTGGAGAGGAACAAAAGCCTGCTCCCTTACATCCGTCCTGTAACAGCTCTGCCTAGCTGCTCACTAACAGTTTTATCACTTTTCCACACAGGAGGAGAAGTCAGACAAAGAGCGCTGGCAGCACCTGGCCGACCTGGCTGACTTTGCGTTAGCCATGAAGGACACACTCACAAACATCAACAACCAGTCATTCAACAACTTCATGTTGCGCATAGGTAAGGGCACAGGCAGCGCTGGGACACTCAGCAGACCAGACTTAAAAGGTGACGGCAGGCTGGTGGGGAAATCACACTAACAGAGCTAGAGGGGACCCAGTGACCTTTAGTCCTGTTCTCTTTGAGGAACAGTCAAGCTAGACCCATGGCTAAGGTTCGAAGCCCAGCCTCCCTTCAGAGTCGGGCATTGCAATACAGCAGTGTGAGGAGCGGCTCAACTGCTTCTGTGAGTCTGCACAAGTTGGAAATATAAGATAGGTCACTGAGAAGATGGCCGCTACAGCCCTGAGTATTAGCATGACACACAGCTGGGCAGGACTTTTCGCAAGGGCTTTCACTTTAGAAAGGCAACTTTCAATAAGGAATGTAGGTGCTATATGGTCAGGAGCCCTGTGGAGGTCAGGTGATCATCTCTGAAAGAGAAATGGGTAGCCTCTGTGAGGCTAATGCAAGAGTGGCTTGTGGCCATGCTCCACTCTCTCTGCTCCAGGCATGAACAAAGGCGGGGTTCTGGCTGGAGTCATCGGAGCCCGGAAACCACACTATGACATCTGGGGTAACACCGTTAATGTAGCCAGCAGAATGGAATCCACAGGGGTCATGGGCAACATCCAGGTATGGCTGGCACCAGAATGAGCATGTGTTGAATGCAGGGCGTACAACTAAAGAAGTCCGTGTGCTTTGCTGTACATCACTGGCCCTGGCCTGTGGGCCACAGGTCAAAGTTGGCGGTGCTGCAGGGCTACCCCTCTAGAGCCTTAACAGAAGGGGAGAAGGCGTTGGTCCATTGCAGCATTTAAGACTAGGAGTTGTGCGTGAACAAGAGCTTGCCCTTTGGTACAAAGTTCACGTGCAATTGAAGCTCGTGACCTAAAATGGTCTTCTGACACTTGCATGTCCATGGTTCTTGCTCCATGTGGGTTGGGGTAGAGCACTGGACACTGTCTATCTGCACAGTACTGAAGCAGCAGCACCGTCTGGGCCGTCAGTCCTAACCACTACACCCACCAGTCTTGTCTCCCTCTTCTCTAACCTTGTCTGTTCTCCATGTGCAGGTGGTAGAAGAAACGCAGGTCATCCTTCGCGAGTATGGCTTCCGCTTTGTGAGGCGAGGCCCCATCTTTGTGAAGGGTAAAGGGGAGCTCCTGACCTTTTTCCTGAAGGGGAAGGACAGGCCAGCCACTTTCCCCAACGGCTCCTCTGTTACACTGCCCCACCAAGTGGTGGACAATTCCTGAATGGCCTCTGGCCCCCATAATGGTCCACATGGGAAGGGAGGTGGTTTTGGAAGCGGAGAATGGCTTTTGGGAAAGGGCCACTGACCAAGTCCTGGTGTTGCCGAGTTGTCGACGTGCACATTCCCATAGACCTTAGGTTCAGATTTCCTCTAGCCTTCCTGTGTGGATGTGAGTGCTGAGGGTGGCCATCCCTAGCCTCAGTGTGCCTGTAGCTTCCCCAGTGTAGGGGTCTTAGGCATAGCACTGGGACAGCCTTTCTGGGCCTTTGTCCCGGCTCAGTCCTCATCCCTAGAGAGGCCATGGCCACTGTGAGTAGGATGGAGGTGGAGGAAGCTGCCTGTGCTGCAGGCTCTGCTGAAGGGGAGGGCTCAGTGCAGAGACAGCTCCCACCTGGCTGCAGTCTGGAGCAGCGCTTGTCATTGGATGAGGAGCGCTCCACTGGCAGATGGGCAGGTGGGCTGCCTCCTCCTGTGCAGTTAGGTCAGTGGCCCTTACCCCCACGTTCCTGATAATCTTGAAAGGTTCTTCCGGAACCCTGTGTCACCTTAGTCACGGGAGCAGAAAGTGCAATATTTCCTTTCACCTGGGAGGGGGAGGGGTTATTTCTGAAAGAAAAAATATATAAACAGATTGTCTACATTTATATTTTTAACCTGTTTAAAAACAACCTTCCAATATTGCCTTGTCTTCTGAGCTCTTGCTACAGCCGCCTTTGCTACTGCTTCAACAGAGTCTGCAGGTGTTGGTAAAGGACAGGACTGTTTTATTAAAAGCTTTACTCAACTTGATGGTACTGTTGTGGCCGTTCTGTTACCGCGACATCTCATCCCCCACCATGTGCCTAGAGGGCAAAAACTGGACCGAGCCTTTCATTCTAAGCCTCTGTAGAGTGACCCAATGCTGGCTTAGCATCCTGTATTCTTCCTGGAGTTTGCTGGAGCTTCCACACGACAGAGATTTCTAGGAAGCAGCTAAAGCTTAGAGTGTAGAGTGAAGCCCAAATACTGAGCCTGTGGAGTATAAAGGTCTTACTTGGGACCAGCAGAGGAGAAAAAGGAATTATAATGGGATGTAGATAAAAGTTTCCGTCCTGCCCGGTCCCACAGCCACTCCATCCCAACAAAACACACAGAGGTTTATATTAATTATAAACTGTTTGGCCTAATTGCTCAGGTTTATTATTATTAATTAGCTCTTAAAACTTAAATTAACCCGTAATTCTTATCTATGTTTAGCCACAAGACTTGGTACCTTTTCTTAGCCACAAGACTTGGTACCTTTTCTCAGTGCAGCATTTCATCTTGCTTCTTCTGCGTCTGGGAGGCGACTGCAGACTGAGCCTTTCCTCTTCCCAGAATTCTCCTAGTCTGGTTATCCCGCCTATACTTCCAGCCTGGCTACTGGCCAATCAGCATTTTATTAAACCAATACAAATGGCAAATCTTTACAGGGTTCAAGAGCATTCTCCCAGAGCTGTGGGAGAACTTGACCAACAGATGGGTCCAAACAGATGTCAAGAAGTCCTCAGCCAAGAACAGTGCATGCTGCACACTAGACACCCATGGTTAGGAGGAAAGGCTATGTTAAAAGCACCTAGGAGTGGGAAGAGGACCAGATAGCCAGCAGTGCCTGCCTGGAGCTTGCAGGAGCACAACAGGGAAGGGTCCACTGACTGAAGTGTAGATTTCTAACAATGCTTTCTCAAAGTGACTTCATGCATTCAACATTCAACCAAGATATTTTAGAACACAAAATATTAAATACACATAAAAAGTAGTTTCTCCCACCAAATAGTGGCCTAGAACATGCTACCCCAAACCCAAGATTAAAACACTTTCCCTCCTTAGCCACAAGCCCTATGGTAGATTTACAGCTCCCACCAAAGCTAGAGATGCTCACAAAATGTCTTTAATTACTCCCAATTTAGCTGATTTTCAGCGAGAATACATACATACGATCAAATCAGCCGCCACCTGTGGAGGAAGAGATGCTCTGGAGCACTGTACTGAGTGACCAGGCAACCAAGGACCTGTCCAAATCGCCCGGTGTCTACAGACACGCACAACAAACTCCTTGTCATCCTGACGGCATGGGCATCTAGAATCATGACAAGGATGGTATCCAGGCAAGCGCTCTCTCTCCACAGCTTTTGCTGACAGGTCCTGGACTGTAGGCAGCATGAATATAATCACTTCAGATGTGTCCCAGGTAGTCTTTCCCAGGAGACCAGGCTCAAATCTAGCTCTTCAACTTCTTTTGAAAATGAAGCAAACACCTGGTGCAGGGGCTTGGTGCGGAAGAGCATGTCATGGGATGCTCTGTGCTCTTCCCAGTGAGGGGGTGGAGCTTCTGTCCCTAAAGGAAGAGAGTCTGTCAAGTTCATTAATCCAACCAGGGGAATCAGAACCAGATCACTGCTCTCCTAGACCCAAATGACTTTTATTTATTTATTTTGGTCTATGGCTCTGTAGAGGTTGCCCCTTACCAGAACGATGTAATTCTGAGATTGGGAACTCAGAAAAAATAGACGCATTGTCAGAATACTGCTTTTGCCTTAGTTCTCTATCTAGGGCGTGGAGGGTACACACCCATGAAAACAACTTGTAAGTTTAAAGATCTGGCCAATCTGGGAAAGGCATGGAATGGGGAAAACTACGATAATGATGCTTAACATTTACAAAGACAAAAATCTGTGGGGACGAACTTTTCTTTCTTAGTACATTTCTAGACTGTGAAGAGAAGGGGCTTTAAGTGTTCCACGGATGTTACTCTACATGCGCCACTCCATTGCTTAAACTAGAGCACTCAGTTGCTTCCACAAGGCATCGTCCCCCATACCTGGGCACGTCACAGCGACATCCGTGGGAAGAGTTGCTGTCAGGTCCTCATACAGCAGTCTGGCACTAAAGGAGAAGGTCTGGCGCCCCTGATCCACTTTATAGGTAAACAACAGCAAGTTGCACAGGGCGTTTCTCTGCAGAGGTCCAGTGAGGAAGGCGCTGAAGTCCGTCTACCAGGGGAGGGAGCAATGAGAGGGATGACAATTACTGTTCCAGAGGCACTGTGTGGGACAGGCAACATCTGCAGCTCGACAACACACAAGACTTTGTCTCAAAGGGACCAAGGGCCATCAGGAGTCCGTGGCAGGAAGCACTTCAGTGAATGATCAGGGACAGATAGGAGATGCTATTTCTGCCAAGAGTTTCACTGAGATTATCCTGTATGGAAAGATGTTTTCTTTGACTGATACCTGGGCAGAGGTGGAACCACCGAGCTACAGAGTCTCTGGTTCCCACCCTTGGAAGGCAGACCAGAGTTCAGGAGAAGACAAACAGTAGTCCTCTATGATCCTGGACACCTGCACAGGGTCAGCACAGAATTGGGCACATAACATCAGAGGTTAAAGTCTTTGCTCAGTTAAACAGCATGTCATAAAAATTCGAGGGTCACCAGTAGGAATGTGACCTGTGACCCTATAACCAGGACCTGCCCTTCAATGTCACTGAGAGGTACAAAAGGGTGTGAGATGAAGAGGAACCTGCCCGAAGGGGGGAAACAAGTACTAGAAAGCAAGGGCACAAGCTGGCGTGGCGCACGCCTCTAGTCAACGCCTCTAGTCCTGCAGCTAAGGCAGGAGGATTGCTCTTGAGTCTCATGAGGGTGGCTTGGGCTTCACAGTGAGTTCCAGACCAGCCTGGGCTACAGAGTGAACCCCTGTTTCAAACCAACAAACCAACCAACCAACCAACCAACCAACCAACCAACCAACCAACCAACCAACCAACCAACCAACCAACCACAGAGTAAAGGTAACAGACAAACTTCTGGCTCAGGGTTAGGAAACATGAGGGCTGGGGTATGGCTTAGTGGCAGAGTACTTTCCCACCATGCCAAGGCCCTAGATCCAATCTCCAGCCTTGCAAAAAACAAATTTTTATATAAACAATAAAAACAGGGGACGGAGAGATGGCTCAGAGGTTAAGAGCACTGGCTGCTGGCTTTTTCAGAGGTCCCTAGTTCAATTCCCAGCAACCACATGGTGGCTCACAACCATTTGTAATGAGATCTGGTGCCCTCTTCTGTCATGCAGGTGTATATGCATGCAGAATATGGCATATATAATAAAGAAATAAATTTTCAATAATCAATCAATCAATCAATCAGCAATGTTGGTATACATTTGTAATCCAAGCATTTAGGAGGCAGAGACTGGTATATAGGCCCAAGTTCAAGACCAGCCTGGGCAGCTTATCCTAAGAACTTTGTCTCAAAAATAAACCTTTAAGAATGCATGCTCCATGGAGGTGCACGCTTTTAATCCCAGAACTCAGGGGGCAGAGACAGGTAGGTCTCTGTGAGTTCAAGGTCAGCTAGATTACAAGAGTTCCAGGACAGCCAGAACTGTTAACACAGTGAAACCCTGTCTTAAAAGGAAAAAAAAAAAAAAAGCCATGCTCCTTTGAAGTCTGTCATGGGCAATAAAATCAGACATAAAACCCCTATACCTCAAGTTGGTCTGTCTGGTACTTCCTCCCCGAGTAGGCGTTTAGGTACTCGCAGAGACTAAACAGGAAGTGCTGGATGTCAGTCTGTAGGTATGCTCTGGCTATCTTTTCTAGAGGGATGAAGACTGGGATGGAGTGGTGATGAATCCGGAGCGGTTTCTCTATGACGAGGTCTACAAAGTAGGAATCCAGTAGCTTCCCCTCAAAGGCAGTGCTGATGCACATACACACTCCACGGCTGGTCAGCTTCCCGCTGAGTCCTAGGCAAACGGTGAGACAACACCTCTCAGATGTCAATCACAAGTTGTGGGTTAGGTCTGGGCATTCTAGCGCCTTCAGAAGGCCTGGTATATTGATACACAGTGTGCACAAGTGCTGGCCAAATATGGTATCAGACACTCTCCCTGACTGGCACACGTGAATCCAAGTTAAAATTCTGGAAAGATGAAGAAGTGAGAAGATATTCTAAATATCAAATGCTGAGGGAAAAGCTAGAAAATTTTATGTATTCTTTTTATTCTCCTGAGTTCTAATTTACGATGGTCCTCACTCAGTTCTTCCCACAGTCCTCTGTGGCATAGACAAAGAGCAAATTCCTATTTATACTGAAACAAAGATTTGAAGTTCCAACCATGACCACTCATTCCCACGTCATAGGCAAGCAGTGAACAAAGTTCCAGCAGGACCTGCTCAGTGCTGCGGGCTCGAGTCCCGCTCCCCATGTGTGGTTACCACGCCATAGAGTTCTTCTCATTACTGCTTTACAATTTTAACTTTGCCACTGTTTTGAATCATAATGTAAATATCTGACACACAAGCCCTGTCAAAGGGTCACTCGACACCCGCCCCTCAAGGCATCACGACTCACAGGTTGAAGCCACTGTAGTAGAGGGTCTAGCAAATGACTATCATGCAAAGTAACAGTTTCAGCCAATCTTTTACTGTCCAAAGAGGCCGATCTTACAGGTAGGAAGCCTAAAAGCAACATGCCAGCTTGTGCATGTATAGCAGTGTATGCAAATAAGTTCTCAGGAACCAAGTCTATCCTAATACAGCTAGCCAACTAAGAACGAGTCAGAGCAGAGCAAAGGCCTACCTGTAAAACGATAGGCCTGCAGAATGGCTTTCATGTTCCCCCACTGCCTTTCCAAGGCCTCTTGCTCACTGATCTCTACTGTGCTGTTTGGGTCTTCACTGGCCGAAGATGCTTTAACCTACAGGATATGCAGCAAAGCATACTGGTTATAATAGGGGCACCACAAAGTCTTGGCCACCATTTGACTGTATACAAGTAAGGGCAGTTTCTCTAATTCTGTGAGGCGTTCATGACAACTCAGTTGGTGTTGTGATGGACAGTTGATGGACAGGATGTGGTCATAATGTGAGGAATCAGGAGTAGAAACTGCGAGCTAATGAACCAGGATTTTGATGGCAATGGTGAAGACTGCAGAGGAGAAGAAAGGGCACGAACAAAGCCTAGGATGAGTGCAGGGTAGACAAGACAGTTGGCTGTGAGAAGACAAAGCTGGAAAAGCGGGGACTCAGGCTTACACCCGCAGCTACCCTTTCCTTAGAGGATTAAGTGTGCAAGCTGGATTGCAAGTACAATTGGTGCGGGACAATTCCGTATTCTATCAATTATGTTTTAAATAAATGCTGATTGGCCAGTAGCCAGGCAGGAAGTATAGGCGGGACAACCAGATAGGAAGTAGAGGTGGGTCAAGGAGAATAGGAGAATTCTGGGAAGGAGGAAGCCCATTCCTCCCCAGTCCTGTCCAGACACCAAAGAAGAAAGATGTGATCTGACCTGCTGAAAAAGATACTGACCATGTGGCTAACATATACTAGAATAATGGGCTAATATAAGTTATAAGAGTTAATAAGAAGCCCGAGCTAATGGGCCAATCAGTTTATAACTGATGTAGACTCTGTGATTTTCTTTGGGACGTAATGGCTGTGGGAACTGGGCAGGACAGAAACCCCAACAAGCAGACCCACATATTACACACAATAAGCAAGCAATCAGAAAATGATCCAACTGCATCAGAGGAAACTCAAACAGGACTGAGAAGAAAACAAAATGCTTTTGAAGAAGCTGGCTCTCCTGCAGTTCCCTCTTCTCTTGGAGCATGTGCGATTCTGCATTTCAAGGTATACTTTCACTGTGTGGGGTGTAGCACGAATAATAAAAATCTAGAGACAGATATTGTGGTTCAACCCAAAAACAAGAAAAGCAAAGCCACTAGAGAAGTCTTACTTCTACCAAGGCTGAGCAACTGCAGACTAAGCAGCAAAAGCAGCCTACCCAGCCTAAGAAGACTAAACCTCCCTTCCCCTCCCATTTTATATTCCCTCTAGTGCTGGGATTAAAGGTGTAGGCCACCACCACCTGGATTTGTTTCTGCTTTGATCTTGTGCAGCCCAGGTGGCCTTGAACTCACAGAGATCCATCTGCTACTGTCGTGCAAATCCTGGGATTGAAGGTGTGTGTCACCACTAGACCTCTAGTGGCTTAGCTTTGCCCTTCTGATCTTTAAGCAAGCTTTATTTATTAAAACATAAATAAAATATCATTATAGTGGGGGACAACAGAAGACCAATGTTACCAGGTAGCCAAGATCTCACAGGGAAGTGATGTGGGATTCCCCTCTGTATGCTGTGAATATGTTTTATTACCATTGGTTAAAAAACAAGCTGCTTTGGTCCTATGGCAGCGGAGAACAGAGCAAGGTGGGAATTCTATGCAGAGATAGAGGAGAAAAGAAGGGGGCATCAGGGAGAAGCCATGAAGGAGACAGATGCCCAGAACTTTATCTGGTAAACCACAGCATTGTGGTGATACACAGATTA
>NC_022029.1:46971096-46985907 GCF_000317375.1 Microtus ochrogaster
TAAGGGAAGGGAACCCACATCTGCACACAATCGGTCCTGGCTAAGTTCAGAGCTGCATGTGTGTGGCTGGAGTCGAAGAAATGACACAGAAAGAACTGCTGAAGGTTATAAAGCCCAGCAGAGGACAGGCCTGTCCCCAACCCACTTTCAGATGTGTGGCTGGAGTAGGGACAGAGGAGTGTGCTAGCTGCCTGCTGGGAAAACAAACTCAAGTCTCTGGAGGAAGATGATGTAACTAGAGCCCTTCTAATATTCTCCTCATGCGCATCACTAAGAAAAACGTTACCAGGCAAACTATGCTGACGGTGTTTTGTCCATTCAATATAAGCTAGAGCAGCCATTCTCAACCTGTGGGTCACAACCCCTTTGGAGGTCAAATGACCCTTTCACAGTGGTCACCTAAGGCCATCAAAAACCAGATATTTACATTACAATTCATAACGGTATAAAAATTACAGTTATGAAGTAGCAACAAAATAATTTTATGGTTGGGGTCACCACAACGTGAGGAACTGTCTTAAAGGGTTGTAGCCATTAGGAAGGGTGAGAACCACTGCTGTAATGGAAAAGAAAAGGGCTCCTGGGTACCTACACCTGCCTGAGGATTATACATAAGGATTGATGGGGGAGGGAGAGACATTTTCTTCAGTCATGTAGACATTGGTAAAGTGCCCCTGCCAAAGGGCAAACAAACCCTTACCCATACCCTTATAAGCAACCCAGTGAAAGCTACTGGGTTGAAAAACAAAACAAAACAACACGAAAGTAGAAGGGGAACAGGTTGGGAAGAGGAACTGGGGGTGAGGGACAAAGGGTGATGGGAATACTACATACATAATGAAACTGCTACAGTGAAACCCATTATGTATACTTAATAGATGCTAGCTAAGACATCAAAACATTAAGAAACAATATTAAGAAAAAGATGATTAAATGAAACAGGTATCTGTTATATTTATTTAAACAAGCGTGAAAGCAAAAATAAGATTAGAAAATCAGTATAGTTCTGTTACAGGAAAAACATACAAACTATAAAAAACAAAAAAAACCCCACTCTTCATAGGAACCCCAGAAATATATAGTAAAGAATGCCACTCATGTATTACTTGAAATGATAATGGTCACATTTTTCAATAAATGAAAAACTTCAAGTACTAATTTAAGCATCACCAAGCCAAATAAACACCATATCTGACCTCATTATGACATAAAACTGTCAAACACCAAAGACAGAGAATATGAAGTTAAAAAAAAAACAAAAAAACCACATTCAAACAAGGTTGTCACCTAATAAGATTAATGCCTAATGGTGAAAATGTGAACCTGACGAAAATGGATGACAACCTTAAAGTATGAACAAAAATATGTACAACCTAATTTACACTCCAAATACAAGGCCAAAGGTATTTTTTTTTTCTTTTCTTGGGATGGGGGTCTATCATGTGACTCTGGCTGTCTTGGAATTGTAGACCAGACTGACCTCAAACTCACAGGTCCACCTGCCTCTGTCTCAAGAGTGCTGGGATTAAAGGCAGGCACCATACCCAGCCTTCAAATGTATACAACAAAAAAGTCTGGAAAAAAAATCTAAAAGATAAAACTACACGCTTCAGGGGTTACCAAACTATACACAGCTTGTGTCATGATACCCCTGGCTGGTTCTGAACTCTGGATCTTTCTTCCTTAGCCTCCCAAGTGTTGGTATTACAAGACTTATGGTACCATGACCAGCAGGGTGCCTTTTTAAAAATAGGTTTAACCAGCTCACCACCACACCCATCTTACACATCTTTCACACAAACAAGGCAGAACTATGTGCTGGTACAGACACCACAGCCTAAAATACCCGCTCCTCGAAAACTAAGGTTAGCTGTTAAACAGACCAATGGAACCAAACAACCCAGAGATGACCAACTCCCCTACGAGACAAGTGATCTTCTCAAGATGTTGTTTAGGAGGCAGTGGGGGGTAAACATGAACTATCTGAAAGATGAAACAAAGCATAAAATAACAGGCCATCACCTTTACTATGTCAGATGAAGATTTATGAAACAAAAACACAAAGCACAAAGCTAAATTTCAAAATGGATCTCTACTCACAGAGTGGAAGGCAAGTCACAGTCCAAGGGAAAGAACTCAAACCCATAAATATATAAAGTAAAAAAAAAAATCCTAGCTGATGGCATTTATTTATTTATTTCAGCAGCCATAAGAAGAACACTTGGGAAACTCAGGAATCTACCACAGGCACAGGCGTAGCACAGTACTGGAAGGAGACTGATTCTAGAATCTCCTGCAGATATCCAAACCTATGGATGCTCAAGTCCTTGCCTAAAGACCAGACTATCTGCATATAACCTCCACTTCTTGTACACTTTAAATTACCTCTATAACACTGTGTAAATATGCAACATTATAAAATCAGTTTATATTCTGTTCTTTGGAGAATGGCAAGGAAAAAAAAAGCCAAATACAAATTAAGTCTATAATAAAATACTATTATACCCCCACCATAATGACAAACCTGTAAAATGGACAATGCAAAACAACAAAGACCTCAGTAGCCACTGTTGGGATCATAAATTGAGCACACGTACTTTACAGGGTACAGCACTCGTTAAAGTGAACCTGCAGGCTTGTGCCGAATAGGAAAGTCCTGTGTCTTTAATGAAGCAGCAGCAACAAGAACATCACAGCAGAAATCTTCATGATGAACCCAAAATGAAACAACCCAAATGACCACACGGTGCCCACAGGGGAGCAGGTAAATTGTAACTGTCAGAGAACAGAACTGCTGCCCAGCAGTGATGGCCTGAAGCAGGCTCACAGACTGTACACTCAGCAAAATAAGCAAGACAGAGGAGCTCATAGTCTACAGTTCTATGAAACAGGATGGGGGTTTAACACCGAAAGGTAAGACTAACAGGAGACACAGGATAATTCTGGGCACTGGTAATAACCTGAGTTTTCACTTCTGGTAGAAACCTGGCTGCATTCCCTTAAGATGCTCATTAGCCTCTTCACATTTTATGTATTTTTCTTCAGTAAAAAGCAAATTAAAGAAAAGAGGGAGGAAGAGGATGGGAGCCCATGTGTGACTCAGTTTACATCTAGAGACTTCTGATTTAGCCCATGAGAAAAGAGCACTCTATCTAGTAGACAGTATACTGCTGACGACAAACCTCAGGAACATCAAGAAAGAAAGTGAGGCTGCTTACGAGCAGCAAGTACATGCTGGAGGGGAGGCTGCTCACTCAAGGACAGGAATGGTCTTGTGGTTAGATACTGACCGACTATCTGTGCTGTGCTTTGTTCTGCTTTTGTATATAAGCAAGTTCTGAAATAAACACTGGGCTGTCTGGCTGCTTCAGCATGATTAGACAGACCTCCCAATTCTATCCTGTCTTCTGTTTCTTCTGACTTTTCTTTGGCCTCGAGGATTCCCTATCCAGGAACCCTAGCTGACCTTGTAGGAGTGGGCTCCTACAGAAGAGTGGGAAGGGAGGGAAGGAAAGGGCAGGAAGACTGGCCTTATGGGTAATGATGGGTATCACTGAGTAGTTACTGCCTGTATTTGGGCAGGGGAAGAATTTGACATTTTGTGCTGTGGGATGTCTTTCTGTACGCTGTTACTATGTCTTGATCTCATTGGTTGATACATAAAAGTTGCTTTGGCCTATGGCAAGGCAGGATAGAGCCAGGCAGGAAATCCAAGCAGAGATACAGGAAAAGAAGGGTGGAATCTGGGAGATGCCATCCATCCATCCAAAGAGCAACATGCCAGCAGACCAGTAATGCCATGGCTACGTGGCAATACACAGATTTTTAGAAACGGATTAATTTAAGATATAAGAGGTAGCAGGCAATGAGCCTGAGCCATCAGCTAAACATTTATAATTAACATTAAGCCTCAGAGTAGTTATTCAGGAACTGGTGGGCAGGATAAAACTCTCCATTTATGATTTTGTAACATTTTCTTGGCCCTACAGGATTAGTGGAAAAATGGAAGTATTAAGAGACCCCCAAACTATTGTAATAATCCTAGGATACAACCTGCCTGGTAACTGGATTTACCACATATGTTGGTAATACTTAGTATATGGCAGGGAAGTCAAAGACAACAGAGGACCACTTGACAGATCTCCTGACTGGACCTCATCTAGAGTGGAAACCAGAAAGAAGGAATGGCCAATGACCACTGTGGAACTCTGAGACCAGGTGACAGAACTTTGGCACGGATGGCAAAATTATAAACAGCTTAGATCTGCGGACGCTGAGGTGCCAGGTCAGGTGTCTGTGAGGGAAGGCAGAGGGGAGGCTCACAAAGCACTTGTCTGCCTCTTCATCATCACTTGACAATTACTAGTCAATATTCTTAGCTATATCTCCACAGGTCTGTTTATTTGAAGAGAATCAAAGACTTGAAATCCATCCAGTAGGATCCCAAGTAAAACACGTGGCCCTGGTTGGCTGATCCACGATCACGGCTGCCCCTCACCCCAGGAGAGCCGACGAGGCTCTTTCACTCACTCTAGCTTGCCGCCGCTTCACTTCAGCCCTCAGCTCATCTCGCTGCTTCCGCAGTTCCTGAATCCTGGTTCTAAGAGAACTTTCCTTTGTGTGAACTGTTGGATCTTCAAACTTTTTCCTTGATCTGTTCATTTGAGCCTCTAGTCTTTCCAGGTGAGCTAGAACACCTAAGGGGAAAAAAATTAAAAAAAAAAAAAAAAGAACTTCACCATTGGACAAGGACAAGGGTTTAACTCTGGCAAAAATGCACACTCTAAGAAGTAACAGGTTTTTTTTTTTTTTTTTTTTTTGTGCTAAACAAAGGGCTATTTCATCTTACAGGTTACAGTCCATCATGAAGGAGACAGAGAAGCTCAGGCAGGAACTGGAGCAGATTGAGGAACACTTGCTCAGTTTGCTTTCTTATATAACCCAGAATCATCTGCCGTGTGTGTGTGTGTGTGTGTGTGTGTGTGTTTAGGACCTCAGGGTAGGAACTGAAGCAGAGACGGTGAAGGAACATACTTCCTGACTGGCTTCCTCCTCCTCTTCAGCTAGCGTTCCTACACAACCCAGGACCACCTGCGCAGGGGCGGTTCCACCCACAGTGGGTTGGGCCCTCTTCCATCTGTTAGCAATCAAAATGTCCTAAAGAAAGGCCGGGCGGTGGTGGCGCACGCCTTTAATCCCAGCACTCGGGAGGCAGAGACAGGTGGATCTCTGTAAGTTCGAGGCCAGCCTGGTCTACAAGAGCTAGTTCCAGGACAGGCTCCAAAGCTACAGAGAAACCCTGTCTTGAAAAAACTTAAAAAAAAAAAAAAAAAAAAAGAAATGCCCAGGGACCAAGCTAATGAGGTAATTTCTCCACTTCCCTCTTCACAGGTGTATCAAGCTGATAACCAAATCAGCCATCACAATAGATGTCTCATTTATCTAGGATCTGAGAGCCAGCTAAACTGTTAAGTAAATGAATTGAGGGCAGGTGCCTTTCCTATTTATTGAGACAGGATCTCTCCTACATGGCTAGTCTTGGACTCACAGTCACCTCAGCTGCCTCTACCCAGAGTGCTGGTATTATGGCTCTGCCATAAATTTATAAAACCAGAGGACCAAACAACCAAAGCAGAGACCACTGGCCTCTCTGCTGAACTCTGGTGTAAAAGCCCTCCCTAAGCGGGATGCTCGTTTACAGAGAACAAGCAACTGGCTTGTCAGCTGCTTGCTTTGTAGGCACCACCACTTCATCTAAGCCTGCTGAACGCAGAAACACATCCACGGGGTGCAAAAGGACGATTCTCAATCGCTTCACCACAAACAAGACCCAGTATCTACTTTGCAAGGATTTTGGAGACAGCGGTTTGGCAAGGGGGTCGCGACCCACAGGTTGAGAACTATGGCTTACTTGTGTGTGCAGAACAGTTTTAACACAGAAAGTCGCCAGACTTACTTTCGGTTTTGAAGTAACAATTTAAACCCGCATGTCGTTTATTATCTTACATTAATTTAAAAAAAAATAAAAGAAAGGAGGGAGGAAGAAACTGAAGCAGAACTGTAATGTGTCTAAATCACAGTATTTACAAAGACAGAACCCTGAATCAAATCCATATCTCATCGACAAAGTTACTGCCCCACAGCGGCCCCTCCTCCGTCACAAGGTCTGGAAAGAGATACAGCAAGCAGTACGGGGAAGGCCAACCCTCTCAATACCTCCTTTGCTCTCCCCGCCTTGACACAAAGTATTCGCAGACGCCATCTCTTGAGCTCAGGTGCCTTTCCAAAGCTGGCCGGCCAGGGCAAGTTTAATACGAACCCAAACGTCCTTGACTGTAAACAGGAAAAGAAAACAATCATCCCTCGCATTTGGAGAAACCCCGACTGTCCCGGGGTAGACGAGGTGTCCCCGCCCGCCTCCCTGGCCATGAACTTGTCAGACGCATCCACGCCTACCTTACCGCCACGGCCGCTCGGCTACAGCCGGGCTTCCCCCGAGCACCGCAGGATCTGTGCAGGACGGCGAAGCCGGCTACTCTCTCTCCCTCTCTCTCCCTCTCTCTCCCTCTCCCCCCAACCCCCTCTCTTTCCCTCTGTCTCCCGAGTGCTGGGATTAAGCGCGTGCGCTACCCGGTTTGCTTTCTCTTCAGAGCGAACTCACTCTGGTTCCAGTTTAAGAATTCCCGCCGAGGGCGTCTTCGAAAACGCCAACCCCAGCATGCTTTGCGCTTCCGCCGTACAAAAACATGGCAGCGCCCACGGCTCCACCCTAATCCCAGCATGCACCGCGGAGTGGGTCCGGCCATTCAGATGGTGAGGAAGATGGCAGGCTCCGGGGCGGAGCCGCAGATCCTCGTACAGTACTTAGTGTTACGAAAGGATCTATCTCAGGCTCCTTTCTCCTGGCCCACGGGCGCACTGGTAGCGCAGGCTTGTCACGCCGCCACCGCAGCCTTGCACCTTCACCGAGAACATCCGCATACGGTAGCTTATCTCCGGGAGCTGGGGCGCATGCGCAAGGTGGTTCTCGAGGTGAGTCGTAGGCGTGTGCAGGAAGGGAGCTAAGGGATGGGCGTGCAGAGGCCGGAAGTAGTTCTACTCGGGCCCAAACCTTGACTTCCGGGAGTCTGTGCGGCGAGACTGTTGGAGGGATCTTTAAGAGTTTGGGGTGTGTTCTGCAGCTTGAGCTGCTACGCAATGACTCTTTCTCTGGGCAGGGCATGACTGTGAAGAGCGGACATAGACCCTGCTGTCACAGGCGTCTCAGCACCTTGGATCACCAGAAACTGGTTCCCGTGTCCCTTAGGTCCCAGGGAGGGCGGAGCTGCGAAAGCGCGGTCCTTCCTTTCTACCTGTGCACCAGTACGTTTTTTTTTTAAAGCTGTGCCTAAAAGCACCACCGCCTTAATAAACGTGGTTAGCCAGGGAAATCGAGGCCGTTTTGTTAAGGAGAAAAACACTGAGCTGGGAAAAGGCGTATGCTTTTCAGAAGTGCTGAGTCTCATGACTGTCATTTACATAGCACCTGTTTCTCTAGAGAGACAATCGGGCAGGAAAACACAGTCGGGGTGAAACTAGACGAAAAGGGCCAAAGGGGCCATCGTGCCAACCGACCTATTTACAGCTGCTCTCAGCTTTCTGGGGGGTGCTGTCCCATCGATATAGGTGACTTACACACCTACTGGATTAATTTGAAATTTTAAAAAAGATGCTTAAATTACGTGTACGTGTGTTTGTGTGGGGGTATATGCACACGAGCGCAGGTATGCTTGGAAGTCAGAAGAAGGTGTCAGACCTTCTGGAGCTGTAGTTACAGGCAGTGTGAGCAACCAGATTTCAGAAAGTTGTGTTTCCACCCAGGTCAAAGGTTATCCTCAATGTGCATGCATAATATTCTAGTTTTCTTTTTGCTGCTGGGAGAAACACCATGACCAAAAAGCAACTTGGAGAGGAAAGGGCTTGTTACATCTTAGAGGTTACATCCATCCTCTGGGGAAGCCAAAGCAGGAACTCGAGGCTGGAGCTTGATGCAGAAGCCACAGAGGAGCACTGTGTACTGGCTTGCGCCCCTTACTTTCTCAGCTACTGTACTTATACAGTTAAGGCCCACTCGCCTAGGCACTGCCCACAGTGGACTGAGCCCTCCCATATCACATAGTTGAGAGATATGTCCTGCTTCAACACTAGGCTTGGGCCTGAGGGGATGAGAGAGCGAGAAGGAAGCTACACATAATTCTAGAAACACTCCTGGGGCTGGAGAGATGGCTCAGAGGTTAAGAGCACTGACTGCTCTTCCAGAGGTCCTGAGTTCAGTTTCCAGCAACCACATGGTGGCTCACAACCATCTGTAATGAGATCTGGTGCCCCCTCCTTGACTGTAGGCATACAAGCAGACAGAATACATAATAAATAAATAATTCCTTGCCTACTGAAAAAAAATCCTCCTTGTTGTCATCCAAGTGAGAGCTGGCTGAAGGATGAGGGCGAGCTGCTCTAGGAGCCAGCTGTAAAGAACTGAGAAACTACAGAGCAGAATTCAAGAGGGAAGAGAAAATTGCATTTTATTAATAGACTATTAAGCCTCCTTCTCTGCCCCCTTCCAGCCACTCTGTAAGATCGTAAAGAGTGGAAATAGCAAACCAGGGCGTGAAACTGTTGCTAGGCAGTTCTTCTGTAGAGGCACGTCTCCAGTTTCAGAGCCCCCTGAACCCTTTTGTGCACCTTCTGACACTTCCTAAATGGGCCATGCAGTCTGGGTGTTGTGTTCTACAACTTGCAGGCTGCCAATGAGACCACCTTGAAGGAGCTGGCAGAGACTCTGCAGCAGCAGAACATCGACCACATGCTATGGCTTGAGCAGCCAGAGAACATCGCCACCTGCATCGCCCTCAGGCCGTACCCCAAGGAAGAAGTGAGCCAGCATTTGAAGAAGTTTCGATTGTTCAAGTGACTGCATTCTGGCAGAATTGGATGTCAAATGCCCTCCATCCTGAAGCATTGTGGACTTCTTTCAGTTAATGTGCTCCTCCCTTCCAGTTATGATGGTTTAAGAGCCAGCACAGGCTCAAATTAAAGCCATCGTTAGCGAGTACTTTCTATTGTCATTATTATTGTCACCAGATTCAAGCGAGGGAAGCTGGTAAGCAGCGATGTCGTCTGCGGGTCATTACTCAAGCAGAAGATTTTTTTTTGGTTAGGAGTATTAGACTTCTAATCACTCAGGTTTAAGTGTTGCCTTTGAGTTCTTTACCTATCCCATCCCCTCCTGCTTCCCATCACTGCCTTCCAGCCTCTAGTGCAGTAATAGACACTTCCTATTCTTCCCCTCTTTGCTGCCTCATGAATTCAGTTAAACACTGTCACCATCACAGCCAAAAATTGTTCCCTTCTCCAAACATGTATACACATAGTACACTGTTCAAAATATTTCTGTTAACATGTACACGACAATAGAAATTAATTGAGCGTTTGGGAAGTCGAGTTTATATGATGTAATCTGTTCAGTAGATACCTCTTACGTGAGAGAGAAAAACCAGGAGTGGTGGCTCACGCTTGTAATCCCTGCACTTGGGAGGCTGGGGCAGGGGAGTTGTCTTGAGTTCAAGACCATTTTGTGCTACTGAGCAAGACCCTGTCTCAGAAAAGCTGAAAATATTCAGGTGAGTGAATTGGTCATTGCCCTCTTCCTGTAAAACGTGTGGTAATTAACCTACAAAGAGAGAAGACTTGCTTTGGCTGGCTGTTTCGGAGGTCCAAGGAGAAGACTACGCAGACTCGTGGAGCTGGGTGGCAATTCTGGATGGCAAAGGCAAGCAACAAGGTGGTGAGGCCTGCTTGACCACTCAGCCAGGAAGCAGAAAGAGAACAAGGAAGAGGCTGGTGCACCACAGTCCTTCAGACTGCCGATGAGGCCCTGTCTTGTGAAAGCGGCACTGCCTTCCATTAGGGGCACTCTAGACCAAATACTCAGTGTTAGGATTCAGGCATGATGCTGGCCCCTGTCAGCTGGCAGGATGCACTCAGCCAGTACCCGGGCCAGCCCAGGGTCCTATGGCTGCTCCCCAGTACAGTCACTACATAGTCTGTCTGCAGGTGAAATGGTTTAAGAGACAAGCTCTGCCCACTCCTCTTTCCCACGTTAGTCTGAAGAGACAGGCAGGTCCTTGCCTCTCTTCCTCTCTATCTATTTCTTTTTCCCTTCCCTCCCCCCACTCCCTTTATCTCAATAAAACTCCCACGTATGCTCTGCCTGCTTGGTGTGTCTATCTGTCACCCCTTGGAGGGCTCTCACCCAGAGCGCGGCCCTTTGACCCACCAAGGGCCCTCTCCCGCTGTTTTACAACACTTAGCATTTGGACCTTTGGGTCTTATTTCCTTACGTGGGTCCAGAGTTTCAGGAGAAACTGGTAGTGCTGAGGGCAGCTCCAGGCCCAGGAAAGCCAAATGAAGCGCAGGGTAAGAAAGCACCCAGAGCGGCATAAATCACAGAAAAGGCTTTGGCGGTTGGGCGTGCCCTGTGGACTCAGTGGAAACAGCTTTTTAAAGAGCATAAGGGTGAAAACTAGATGGTAGTGTCTTGAGACAAGAGTGGGAGGGGAGAGAAGCGCTCGAGGCTATTTCAGGAAATTCAAAGGGAAGAAAAGAAGGTGTTGTTTGAAGGGATGCTGGAAAGGTAAATTCTGGGTCTCGCATTGGGAGGAGGGGCACTGTTTGACATGTTTGAGTAAGGACACAGTGCTCACAGCCAGTCGCGAGGCTCTAACACCACCTTCTGGCCTCCATGGACACAGCACCACACGGTGCACAGACATATATGCAGGCAAACACACATAAAATGAATTTAAAAACTTTAAATTTAATACATTTATTTTATGTGTGTGGGTATTGGCGGCATGCATGCCTGTGTGCTGTGTGTGCCTTGTGCCCATAGAGGCCAGAAGGGGGTCTTTGAATTACAGGTGGTTGTGAGCCTGTGACTCCACTGCTGGCTGTCCCTCCAGGTGCAGGTGGGTCCGGTAGGGCTGGTGGTCGCTGGTACCATAATGGGGTGTTGGTGGGAGAGGGTGCTGCTGCCTGGTCACTGGGGGTGTCATGGGTTGGGGAGGGGCCGGGGCTAGGGCCTAGGCAGCAGGGCTCTCCATCTGGGATATCAGATATTCATCTGTCCCTCCTGGTGCAGGTGAGGTGGTGGGTTCAGTGGTCGCTGTTGCAGGTGGGGTGGTGGGTTCAGTGGTCGCTGTTGCGGCGGGCAATGGTTCTTTCTTTCTTAAGGAGCGTCCCAAAAAGATGGAATGTTTCAACCTCAGGATGAAACTGCTACGGAATACCTATTCTGGGAACTGAGGGTATAATATGGTCATTTGGCAGAATGCTTCTAGAATGCACCATCTCTGGGTTTGATTCCTAGCACCTTTAAATATGGCATGGGGTGCAATACTACCATGACAGACATGCAATGCCTGTCTGTGCAGGAGCTGGGATTGAAACAAAGGCCATTCGTCAGTTCCGGTTTTGCTTTCTCATTGGTATCTACTACTGTTAAGATACCAGTTAGAGGTGTTTTGGAAAGGGACCACAAGCTGTTCAAGCACAGGAACACTGCAGCTACCTGGGAAATTGTTTAAATACATTCACATTAACTTCACATCCTCAAGGTAAATTAGTACCTAGAGCTCAGTTATCACCAGTTGAGCTGACAGAAAGGAGTTTCTGAACTTGGGAAGTGAAGATCAAAGCTCTTTGTGGCACTGGGTGTGAGGAGGGCTCCCCTAGTGGGGAATGTGAGAAATAACTTTATGTTTAATCCCAATACAACTTCCTCGTAGACTTTCTGTCCTGGATCATCAACTGGTGTTGGCATAAGCACAGGGAGCTGCTGTTTTTACTGATGGAACCGTGTGAGTGTGGCAGGACAGCTACAGTTGCTTCACTGGTTTCAGCTGTGCTCTGAGGTCACGCTCAGAACAGCTCCAGCCTCTTTTCTAAGATCTACAAAGGCAGGCTTTGAAAGGGGTCTACAGTGGAATTTAGCCACTGGGGGTTTGCAGTGTCCAAAAAATGACACTTGAGTTCTGATCCTAAGTTCTTAGGGAGGCAAGAGAAAATGCAAACCAAGAAAATGTGAGTTTGCTAAGTCAATGCTATCACTAAAGCTGTGTCTTTCTGCTGCCTGCGACCTGATAGAGACCAAATCTGCTACCTTCAAACTGGCCGGCTCTGATAGAGTGCTTCCTGCAACTAAGAAAGCCAAACCAGTGAACCAAAAGTAGTCAGCACATAGATTAACCCTCTGATGCCATGGAGAAGAGTCAAGAGGAGCGTCGGGTTAGAGGCATTGGGTTAATTACATTCCATCTGCAAAGGGGGCTGCCAAGAGAGTGGCTGAAGCCACCAGGCCCTCCCTTACTCTGGGTGTAGGAAGTTCTCGACAAGTACAGGTGGCCACAGACCCATCTGATAACAGATACAAGATATACGTTCTGGGGCTGGAAGGAAATCTGGGACACTGGTAGGAAGACTGAAATAATCAAGGTATCAGACCATGATGATGCAGCTCCCGAAATGGAAATAGAAACAGAGAGAATATGGTGCCTCTTCTTCACAATATAAAAGGAAAGAGCAAGGCAACTGATGGCTCCAGAGGACTTGAGATTAAGACCCAGCTCAGCTATGCAAGGGATGTACAGCTGACAGGACAATTGTGAGATCAAATTAAGTATTGTTTGACCGCATCACAACCTAGTTCTCGATGTTCCTCTGTCTTCTTGGCCATATGCTGTGCTCACTCTACCCCTGAGCTGCCTCAGTCTTTATTTCTTTGAATGTGTCTTCCCTTTTCTTTTTCTTATCTCATTGCATTGGCTAGGACCTCACGCACAATAGTGATGCTAACTGGAATCCCTGGGTTACTATCAGTTTAATGGGAATGCTTTTAGATTTTTACTGAATCAGAATAAGGGGGTTCTTTTTCTTTGCCATGTTTTCTAAAATTAAAACAGCATAAACAGATCTAAAAAATCAAATACCTTATTGCATCTATGGAGGCAACTGTATGGCTTTTCTCTGCTGTTACCGTGGTGGATTACACCACTAGACTCCAAATACCGAATCATCTTGATTCTTGGAATAAACTCCTCCATTAGGGGATGGCTTAGTTGTGAACTTGGCTTGGAGCCATCTTCCAGTCTCTTTAAAGACTGTCTGCTGATGATTTCCTGTCTGTATCTTCAACTCCAACTTCTCCCCTAAGTTTCAGGCCCATCCAGATCTGGATACTGCTGACCTGAGTTCATTGGATGCCTATGGGAATCTCAACCATATGACAGAAAGTAAAGCAAATGCGTGTCTCCTCCCTGTCTGCTATGGGCCATCCCATCCTCCCTGTTACTCAGACCCAACAGCTGGGAATCACCTTTATTGCTTTCCTTACAGCCTGCATCAGATATGACGGCAGGTATCATGTCTGAGGACTCTACCCAGAAGCTGATCACTTGGTCCAGGTTGCCACCTCTTGTCACTGCAGCACCTCCCAGCAGATCCGCTTGCTTCTGCATCTGCTTTCTTTGCAGCTGTTTTTGTAGGTGGACTTTCTGTCCCACCAACCACTCCTCAATAACCACACAGAGAGTTAATATTAGTTATAAATGCCCGGCTGGTAGCTTTGGCTCGTTTTTAGCTAGTTCTTCTAACTTAAACTAACCCATTTCTATTCATCTCTGTGGCGTCCCACAGTTCACTTGCCCATCCTGCTCATTCTGCGTCTCATGGCGTCTCCTCTGACTCCACCCTTCTCCCCAGCATTCTCTCTGCCCTGAAAATCCTGCCTAGTCATTGGCCAATCATTTTATTATTAACAATGGGAGGAACACATCTTCCCAGTGTACAAAAGGGTTATTCAACAGCATGTTTTCAACATAAAAGTGCCTTAGTACTGGTTAGTTAGGGTTTCTATTGCTGTGATAAAACAGCATGACCACAGCAACTTGGGGATAAGGGGTTTATTTCAGCTTACAGTTCCACACCATAATCCATCGTGGTAAGAACTCAAACAAGACAGGAACCTGGAGACAGGAATACAGAGGTCATGGATACAGAGGTCATGGAGGGTGCTGCGTACTGGCTTACGATCCATCCCTTGCTCAGCCTGCTTTCTTAAACCACCCAGGACCACCTGCCCAGGGCTAGCACCATCTACAGGAGCTGGGCTTCCAGTATCCATCAATCACCAATCAAAGCAACACCTCACAGACTTGCCTACAGACTAAATTAAGAAGTATTTTCTCAATTTCCTTCATTTCCTTCTTCCTAGATATTTCTAGGTTTGTGTCAAAGTGATAAAGACCAAACAGCACAACTCCTGTGTCCTCAGAACCCGTTTGGCCCATTGTCTCCCCTCTCCTTGCTCCTCCGGCACGCCTGAACTTTGCACTTTTGTATTCTCCACAAAGCCTGGCTTGCTGTCTTATCTCCTCTGCTTGTCACTCAAAGGTCCCTGTCCTAAAGACCTTTTCTGATTTTCCCATTTTTTAAAACATAATTTCTTCATTGATTGTTTGGGAATTTCACACCATACACCCCAATTCCGCTCATCTCTCAATCCCCTCATATTCTATCCTTATCTCTGCAACACCCCCCACTAGAAAATTTTTAAAAAAGCCAAACCAAAACATAGCAAGCATGTAAACAAAAACAAACAAAACAAAAAATAGACCAAAGCAAAATAGCCTCTTGGCTTCTCTATCTGTTCCTCCTCTCCTCACCTATTTTAAAAATAGATTTATTTATTTATTTTATGTATATGAGTGCTTTATC
>NC_022029.1:46986224-46994315 GCF_000317375.1 Microtus ochrogaster
TTGTGAGCTACCACATGGTTGCTGAGAATTGAACTGAGGACCTCCAGAAGGGCAGCCAGTGCTCTTAACCACTGAGCCATCTCTCCAGCCCTGCTGTTCTAAATGGTGGCCACTCCTTTCCAGTGCTCCTGTCTCTCCCCACTCACTTTCTCATTGCCTTCCCTCCAGCACTTGCCATTTGATACATTTATTTTGCTAATTTATCTGACAAGCTTCCTGAGGGCAGGGATTTTATGCAGTCCCAATGCCCAGAGTTGTACAGGCAAATAGAGGGTGTTCAGTTAATATCTCCTGGCACTATTACACAATCATTAATTGTGAAGTGTGCACTTAGTGTGTGTACAGGTGTGCATGCCACCTGCACAGCAGAGGACAGCTTAGTGGAGTCAGTTTCTGCCATGTACTTTGACACAGGTTTTGGGGATTAAACTCAGGTTGTCAGGCTTGTATGACAAATGCCTTTATCTGCTGAGCCATCTTGCTGGCCAACTGTTATTATTTTATTATTATTATTATTTTAAAAATTCATTACCTAAAATAGGTATTGCAATTTTATAAGATAAATCCTTAAATAATCCTAACTTCTTTGAGGTAGAACTTGGAAAAAAAAAAGGACTAGTTACTTTCACTTAGGATCATAAGATAAATCACTTAATATTGATCGTGAGCTCATACAAGAAGACAGAGTATCTAGGATCATAAAACCACAAATGAGAACTAACTCTTTACGTTAGTGCTTCTACTTCCATATATACTTCCTTAATAAAAAGCTTCCAAGGAAAGACAGAACGATTAGAAGCCCAAGCAGAGAGGCACACCAGTCTTTAACTAGAGCTTGTTCAATAGGCAGTATTTTCTACCGTTTGATTTTGACTTTACATTCTAGCTTACTGAGTAATTATCATTTAGAACATAATCACTAACATCAGAAGAATGTTCAGGTGAGTTCCAATTTAAACGAGCCTGTGTTTATACAAGCTTAAAATGGAAGATGAGCAGGCAGTTTGGAGCCCAAGATTTGGGACATGTTAGGCTTCCTGAGCTCCTTGTTCCCCAGGGAAAGGTGAGTGAGCTGTCCGCTCATTCCGCAGCCCCACAACACAGGATGCCCATTCCACAGCCTGTAGTCAAAGCAGGATCTCAGTTTATTACTGTGAGCATCAGCTTATAAATGTTAAGTGACATGCTGTGATGTGGGGGAACCTCCAGCCAATGAGAGGCAGCCAAACCCTCCCTGTGGCTAGAGGGGCATCTACTTAGTTTTTGCTGTCTCATCTTCACTCAAAATTGAGACAGGCTTTTCTCTGTCCTACAGGCCTCAAAGTACAGGCCCTGAGATAATTTCGGCCCCGTAGGGACAGGCAGGTATATGACAGTCATTTTAGAGCTGAGAACAAGGCAGAGCTTGTTATGATCCACGTTCCTTTCTCCCTCTCAGAACTCTCCCTTATAGAACAAAAACTGGGGTCCTATATGTCTAACTCTACCACTTTCATAAAGCACTTCCAATATATTACCCAGTCTTATAATCTCACCTTTCAGGATATCTATATGATCCTATCTAATAACCTACTTCCTGAAGGGCACAGGCGAGTTTGGGAACAGGCCAGACTACAGATTCACCAAACACATACAACATACTCTCCAGGGGCAGAGGCAGCCCCCAGCAGGAACCTCACTGGGACTATAATACTCCAGGTGGAATTTTAGTTAGGAACTGGTTTTTGACTTGTCTCCTGGCAGATCTCCATAAGGCTGCCCCTAAGCCAGTAAACTACAATAAGCTCTCATAGGTCATTCAAGATACAAAGGAAAAATCCTTCTGCATTTTTGGAACGCCTCATTAAAGCCCTGTTACAATATACTAACTTAGATCCAGAAACCAAAGAAAAAAAAAAACAAACAAAAAAAAACCAAAACCACGTAGGCAGACAGCTACTCATGACTCTTTTTTTTTTTCTCAGTGCTACCCTGACATTAAGGCTAAACTTAGACATTTGGAGAAAGGCCCCTTGACCCCACAGGTGGAAGTCTTAGAGTTGGCTTTTAAGGTGTACCATGAGAAGAATGACAAAGCCCACAATCATCACTGTCACATGCTAGCCATGGCCCTCTGATCGACCGAGGCTACAGACAGCCCGATCCATCTTGTCTGTGCTGCTCCCTTCACCCCCAGGGCTCGAGAACCAATAGGCCCATGTTTCAAATGTGGTAGAACTGGTCCCTGGGCCCGAGCATGCTCTAATCCTCATCTTGGTCCTGTGAGGCCTTGTCCAAGATGCCATAGGGAAGGTCATTGGGCAGTAGATTGTCCTTGTGCACATAGTGGCAAAGAGACATCAAACCCAGAAAATTCCCAGGTTGACCTTCTAGGTCTGGCCATGGACGAAGAAGGCTACCTGGGCTCCTTTGACCTGACCACAGCAGTTATCTGTAACAAGGAGTCACGGGTAAACATCACAGCATCAGGACGGCCCATCTCCTTTCTCTGGGACACCAGAGCCACATACTCGGTACTGAGGGAATTCTGGGGGCCTACCTCTCCTTCTAGTTTCCCTGTTGTTGCAGTAGGGGGACAGCCTTATCTACCTCAGCAGATCCTACCACTTAACTGTGTTTTTAGGGATATTTATCTCCCTCATTCATTTTCAGTCATGCTAACCTGCCTGGTACCTCTTATGGGAAGAAATTTTTTAGCAAAAGTAGGAGCTTCCATTTGCTCCTCCCATTCACCTTACCCCAGACTTTCCATTAGCTCCCCTCCTCCTCCTTCCAGCCTCCCAGCTCCAATGTGTCTTTTCCTCTACCAGCCTCTCAGGTAGTATGAAACACCCAAAACCCCTCTGTTGCTAAACACCATTCCCCCATTGTTATACAATTACAAGAGCCTATGACGTACTTTACCCAAGCTCAGTACCCCTTCTCTCTCCAGAGCCTTAGGGGACTTAAGCCTATTATCTCTGACCTTTTAAGAAAAAAAGCTACTTTGCCCCACCTCTTCTCTCTTTAACACCCCTATACTTGCTGTTAAAAAACCTAACAGAACCTTATCACCTGGTTCAAGACCTCTGGCTCATTAACGCCTCAGTGGACCCTCTTCATCCTGTAGTGCCTAACCCTTACATACTTTTTTCCACTATTCCCCCAAGGAACCTCCCACTTCTCAGTTCTAGATCTTAAGGATGTTTTTTTTCTCTATTCCTTTCAGCTCTCAATCTCAAAATATCTTTGCCTTCATTTTTTGGGCTGACCAAGCAGCTAGAACAGCAGCATTCTAGAGCCCAAACCTACCTCAATCACCTTAGAGGGTTCATACAGTACAGCCCACATTCTCTCAGACACCCCGACACTGGGCTGTTGTAATAAGGAGCAGCGGGGCTGTGTCCCCAGCACCCCGGCCGCCTGCTAGCTTATGCCCCGAAATAATTACACAGACACTGTATTCTTTTAAACACTGCTTGGCCCATTCTGCTTGCCCCATTAGCTCTAGCCCTTACTGGTTAATTCTGATATCCCAATCAACCCATCTCTAATAAACTGTGTAGCTCCGGTCTTACCGGGAAAGATTCAGCATGTCTGACCTGGCAGCTTGCATGGCATCTCTGAGCTCACTTCCTCTTCCTCCCAGCATTTTGTTCTGTTTACTCCTCCCACCTATGTTTTAACCTATCAGGGCCAAGCAGTTTCTTTATTGCTTAACCAATGAAATCAACAGATTGATATATGACACTCCCACACCACTGGGCAAATTCTGTCCTACCTACATCAGCTCTTTCATCCTAATAGCAAATCTCTGTTTCACTTTGTCAAGGCTCACCTCCAACCCACCCTTGAGGACTTAGAGTTCTTAAAAGTTAGCACTTCCTCTTGTAAAATCTGTCAAAAGTCAGATCCCAAGACCAAATATCGTAGCTTCCCTTTTCCCACCAGGCCAGGGGCTCCCTTCTAGGAACTGACTGACAGCTTGATTTTACTCATATGCCCATAGGCAGATAAGTTAAATACCTTCTGGTTTTGGTGGACACCATGTCTGGGTGGATTGAAGCATTTTCCACCACTAACAAGAGGGCCCAGTCGGTTTCTGATGTTCTTCTCCGAGAAATTATCCCCCAGTTTGGAATCCCAACCTCTCTTCAGTCAGATAATGGCCCAGAGTTTACCTCCCAGATCTCTCAAACTTTATCTAAGGCTCTTAACATTCCCTGGCATTGTCATATCCCATACTATCCTCAGTCTTCAGGAAAGGTAGAACAAACTAACCATTCCTTAAAAACTGTTCTTGTTAAGATGTCACAGGAGCTTCACCTTGACTTGGTAAAACTTTTGCCTCTGGCCCTTCTTAGGCTTAGGGCTCTCCCCAAAGGCCCCCTTTTCATCTTGCCCTTTGAACTCATGTATGGGCAGCTGGTTTTAACCCCTGGTCTCTCACCTAAAACCTCTCCCCTTCCTGATCACCTGCTTACTCTGCTGTTATCCCATCTTTGCTCCCTATTTTGGGATTTTACCAACTACTCATTACCTCAACTGTGTGCCAATTCATGCTCTCCGCCAATTAAAATAGGAGATCAGATACTATTCTCTCCCCAGATCATTGCCCCTCACCCCTTTCCCCTAAATGGCAGGGCCCCTTTAAAGTAATTCTTGTGACTCCCACAGCTGCCAAGCTCGAGGGACTCCCTCATTGGATCCACCTGTCCCACCTTAAACCTTTTACTCTTCCAGCTCAAGATACCCCTCATATATGGTAACTCAAACAGGGCCCTGCTCCCTTAAGTTCCAGAGGACACCAAGATCAGCCACTCTTTCTCCAGTTCCAGAAAAATAAGTCTCATCACCGCACTCAACTCTCCTGTGCCAAAAACTCCATATACTCTCCTTGTCTTTCTCCTATCTGCTTTATCAACTTCTCTATATCTCCAATGTCATACTTAAATTTCTAGTTAACCACTCAGCTGTTATTACAGGGGCCATCATTAAACATAGAACCGGAGGTACAAGGATTATCAAAAGCCCAGTTGGTAAGAAACAATAACAAATTTGGGGTCATTCACAGCCCCAAACTCCAAAAACTCACAAAAACAGACTTTAATGTTACAGGTTTATCACTGACTGCAGCCATGTCTCCTAGATGTCAAGGTAATACCGTGATGCTAAAGAGAACAAGTGCCTTAAGATTTGCTTCAGGTAAAACATTAAGGGCTAATAATTCCCCTTTCCAATAATTCCCCTTTCTTTTCCCCCCTCCTATCCACTGTCTTCCATTCCAACACTATATAATCGTAATCATAAGCTTTTAATATGCCTAAAATTTATTTCTTTTCAAACATTTTTTTCATAAGCTCCAGGGAGCCAACTGGACCTATCTAAACAGACCAGAGTCGCCCAGAATAAGTATCATTTAATTCTTCCCTCATCATCTTGGGAAACCCTGGGAAATTTCCTCTATCTACCATCTTGGGACTCTCCTCCTTTAACCACCAGGATCTAAAATTTTTTTCAGACATAATTTTCTGCCTTTCCAGCATCTTGCAAGGTCCAAGCTGCCAGCCAGCCAGGTCCACAGAGCCCAGAAATAACACAAAAGTAATCAGCCACCCCAGGACGTGGTCAAGTATCTCAAGTCTTCGACGCCCACAAAATCAGCAGGAAGCAGTCACGAGAGACCTTACAACGCCCCATTCCCAGCCATTAAATACCCCAAACTACCCAAATTTTTATAATAAACAAAAGGGTGGAATGTTATGATTTCAGCCACAATAAGGCTGACACTTCCAGGTTCTAGGGCCATGCATGTGTGGACAAGCCCTCAGGCAGAAGTGCCTAATAGCCCCGGGGATGTTAAAGGGCCCTGTGTGACTGACCCACATGTGGTTTGGTTGCATTATCCACATATGACTCAGCTAAGCCTTTGCGTGCATGCGTAATTGCATCATCCACCTATATGACTCAGCTAAACCCTTGCATGTATGCATGAGCCCTGTCATCTGCATATGATGTAGTCACAACGACCCCTTTTGTGCATGTGCTAGGCAACTTTTAAAAGCTGGACGCCCTCTCTCTCTCTGCACACTGACTTCCCGAGGCCTCTACATGCCCCCTCTAATAAACTCCTAAGCGGGTTTGTTGCGTGTTCCGTGTTTCCTTCTCACTCGCGCCAGGCACTTTCAGAGCTAAGCAGGGCTAGACTGTTTTGAGGTCAGAGATCGTAGGTAAGACGTCTGACATCTCCCTGCTCACTGGCTGACTCAATCATCTGCCCTACATTCTGACTTAGAGGCACCGGCTTTAAAGGCCATCTCATTATTGTTTAATCTTAACACCGAGCATTGCCTTTCAGAGGTGCTCACTGCAGATCAGGAGGAGATAGGGCCTGCTTTCTGCTCATTTGGGAAGGAAGTCTGGAAGTGTTTCAAGGGATCTACAGTCTGGCTCGGCTCCTACACTTGAAGACTTACAAAGACCAGTGAAAATGTACTCCCTCAGAGTTCATGGAAAAGGGGAAACAGAAGCCATCATAGAAATAGAATCACGCAGCGCAAGTTGTGCATACATTTTAACATTCTAGAATGCAATGATTTTTACTCCAGGGGGACAACTCAGGGCCTACCTGTCTCTTAGCAATTGAAACACACTGCCTCCTACAGGCCTATTGCTCCAATCCGCCTTTATGGAGAAAATGGTGAGGAGGAAAATGGGTACGCAGCTCTTCCGTAAGAGACTCAACAACTTAGTGGAGGAAAGAGATCAGTCTGCAGACAACCAGCTGCTAATGAGGCCAATGCTGCCACAAGCAAAGGGAGCGCTGCACCAGGGAGACATTCCGGAAAAGGGCCTGGAAATGAGGACTAGAATCCCAGACTAGACAGGACTGAACGTGGGAACAAGGTTAATTCGAGTATGAGGATCATTAGTAATTCAAGTGTGGTGCCTCAGGCCTGTGTTCCCAGCACTCAGGCAGAGGCAGGAGGACTTTAAGTTCAAGGTCAGCCAGGCCTAAGTAGCAAGACCCAGCCTCAATGGCAAACAAAGAATAAAGGCCAGGGTAGTGCCTGGCTGGAGCATTTGTTTTCTAGAGAGCAGAGGTGGTCACAATCAGAAGGTAGGCTGACTTGAGATTTGCTCTGGGCAAGAAGCAGCACCCACGCATAGCTTCTGAAGGCTGTTTGGAACTGAGGACGGTGTGAAGTGTGAAGGGGCCCGGGAGGGAGAGGGTGGTTATTGAACAAAGAAATGCTTTCAATAGGGCCAGGGAAGAGAAGCCAGGCTGCAAGCCTTTTACAGTCAAGACTCCTTATAATCTGGTTAAAAAGGAAGCTGCTGCTGCTGGCCACTGATTGGCCAACTAGCTCAGATAAACAACACAAGACTATCTGGCAGCAAAGTATATCATCTGGTTTGAGGCTTAATTTTGAGATTGTAGAGGTATGGGCTCCATATGTCCATGTCTATCAGTGGTAAACTCAGGGTTGGGTCTTGCAAAATATCCTGGCTATAAGAGGGTACTCAAGACGAGTGCATTGTAAATATTGCCTTCACACAAATTAAAATCATGGAATTTAACACCGGTACTGCTTTATTTTCAAAATGAAAACCTTCAGAAGCCTCAATGAAACCTAAGTTCTAGAGAACAGTCTTGAGTTCATTAGGATTCTCAGTGTTGAGACTGGAGAAATGAGTAAGCATTAAAGGGTTAAAAGTACTTGCTGCTTTTCCAGAGGACCAGAGTTCCATTCCTTGCACACACATTGGGTGGGCTCACAACCACTTGTAACTCCAGCTCCAGGGAATCTGTTGTCATGTGATACCCTCTGCTGGTCTCCGTGAGAACCTATGAAAGACCCTACAGACCCCCTCCTCAAAACCTGCAGCTAGCATGCTGCAGGGGGAACGTCCTGTTTGCTTAAAAAAAAAAAAAATTCTCCGGATCAGCAGCCAGCCTGCTCTTGTAAGAACATCCCATGTGCTTGAGAGAGCAGGATGTCTATAGATAGGAAGACTGCAAGGCAGGATGTCAATAAGATAGGACATCAACAAAGCAGGTTGACTGCAAAACAGGATATCTATAAAGATAGGAACAGGATGACTATTGCC
>NC_022029.1:46994680-47017893 GCF_000317375.1 Microtus ochrogaster
ACACACACACACACACACACACACACACACACACACACACACACACACCCCACACGTATGCACATATGTAAAATAAGTCCTAAAAAATAAAAAAAAATACCAGTCTTAAACAGGTATGGTATACACACCTTTAAACTGGCACAGAAACCGAACCAGTTAGATCTCTGTGAGACTACACTGAGGCCAGCCTGGTCTACATACCGAATTGAGACCTTGTCTAAAGCAACCGTGACAACAACATAGTGGTCCCCAGTCTTTATGTCAGTGCAGTGATGCTCTCGTCTTTAGTGGTGGTTCTGTGTAGCGCAAAGTGGAGTTCATCCCAAAGCCCAACAACTAACTTGAGGTCAGAATTTCCAAGTCCCTTCACCACAAATTGGGGTTTCAATTTCAACGTCTGCCAAGAGGCCTGTTCTACCTTGCAGTACAGGAGGCCTGAAAGACTAAATGCAGGTCCCAAGCGGTGGCATATTTTCAGTACTAGAGGGAAATTTCTGGAAGAATGGAAAAAAAAAACGTTTAAAGCAATGTTTCTCAATTTGTGGGTCGTGACCCCATTGGGGTTGATTGACCTTCTCATGGGGGCTACATATCAGATCTACTGTATATCAGATATTTACATTAAGAGTCATAACAGTAGTGAAGTTAGTTATGAAGTAGTAAGGAAAACAATTTTGTGGTTGGGCATCACTACAACATGAGGAATTGCATCAAAGGATCAGCAGCTGTAGGAAGGTTGAGAACCACTGGTTAAGGGCTGTGAAGTCTCCACCATGGACAAGGGGCAGCTCAGGCAGTTATCTCTGGTGCTGTCCACAATGCCTGTCACACATCAGCTCATCAAAAACAGAAGTCATTTTTATGGCCCAGGGTTTTCTTTCTTTTTTCCTTTGTTCCACATCTTAGGGCCTCTGGACACTTGGGTGGGAGGAGCATCGAATGAGGAAACAGCTGTCCCTTTCAACATTTTAATCTTTTGGCCTCTGCTTACTATGGATACTTGTTTATAGTGGTTGTAGAACTTGGAAACAACCACAAATGAGTACAGCAGGGCCAGATGCAGCGTGTGGGAAGGCTTCACCAAAAGGACCAAGAGCTCAGGACAGGCTCCTCCAACTGTGACCTAAGAACCCTACTGTCCTAGACTTAGAGACTCCAGTTACTCTGTTTCCCAGGAAGGGTCCCAATGGCCACACGCACTGCTGGGGAATCTAACCAGATTTTCATCCATGCTCCGTGAGTGCGCTCCAACTGAGCTACATCCTGTCAGACAGTCTTAGTGTGTCTGCCTATAACTTACCTTCACCTTCGGAAACTGTTTAAAGCCTAAGTGTTGACGCTGTTTCACGGAATCCGCCTTTCACTTCCTGTTAGATATATAGAAACATACTACATTGGGACTCTCTGTTAACTATATGCCAAAGAGTCCCTCACCCCATTTACTTGAAGAGCAAGTGGAGAGATTCTCAGGGTCTCCAGAAAAGGGGCCGGGTTCTCTCTTTGCCACCTTTGACCTCTTGCCCTTCTTTTCAAGGCTGGGCTTATCATTCTCCACAGAAGAAAACTGGGCTTAAGTTCACACATAAGATGGAAGTCTTGTAGACTCTTAAATCATCCAGTTCAGGACAGTAAGCTAGAATCTGGCATGAAAAAGTGGAGCTCTGGGGGCTGGAGGGATGCCTCAATGGCAAAGAGCACTTGATGCTTTTCCCGAGGACCCAGGTTCAGTTCCCAGCATCCCTATGGTGGCTCACAACCACCTCTAACTCCACTTCCAGGAGATCCAATGCCGCCTTCTGATCGCTGCAGGCAGAGCACTCACATGACACACATATATAGACAGGCAAAACACTCGCTCGCATCTTTAAAGCTGGGGATTCGAGTGTCCGCACTGATGAACTGTTGTGTCGTAACCTGGTAGAGTCCGTTTCTTCCCTGCTTACTACTCTCTCAATGGTCTGCAGAGGGTGAGACAACGGTCCTAACAGCACTTCAGAAATTGCCAGAGCACACATTTACTTTCTCTGGGTACCTTTAATATCATCGCCAGCTACAGCAGGGTGGATAGAGAACAGAAGGCAATGCTTTTGGTTGGGTAGTGACTGCTTTAACTTTCAAATGAGACCTCCAAGCCCAGCACATGTTCCTACTGGAGTGGGCCCCTTCAGCTACTTTCTGGCGTGCCAGCTGACAGAACTCTGTGGGCTTATGAACGGAGTCATGCTCTGGCCGACTTCCCTGTGCTGCCCCTCAAAAATGCCCTAGCTCCTCTTCACAGTGCTACTCCTGCTGTTTAAGCACCTCATCTCAAATGCCATCTCTTTCGCAAGGAAGCCTGCACTGACCTTTAGGCACTGCCTCACAGAATTCTCTTCCGTACCACTTCCCCCAGGTCTGCATCTAACTGCTCTCCATTCCGGGTCTACGGATGTAAGTCACACAGGGCAGGGTCCACTTCTGTTTTCATCCTTTCTTATTCCTGGGGCCTTGGATAAGGAATAAAATGTGTTGAACAAGTGAATGATGACACAGCTTTTAGTTTTTCAACGTTCTTAAGAGTTAGGGTAGCACTGAGAATAAAATACGCAAAGAAAACCAACATTGCCGGCAGAACAGGCTCAGCCTCCAACAAAAAGAACATATGGGTTCAATTAAGCCAGTGAAGTTTAGAGGCAGAGGGATGGTCAGGAATGGTTTACTGTATCCAAGTGCAGGTGCTCTTCTGGCAAGAGCAGTTAAGGTCAGCATAGGGTTAGCATAACTGCTATGTAAACAGACAACCATCTTTCTTTTACTCGGTCAGCCCAAGACACAGCATCTAAAAACTTCTTTATGCTGTAATCTTCCCCAGAAAGACTACAGAGAAGGTAGTTTTCCCCTTCCTTCTTTCTATTGCTCTTCTCTCTCCACTGCCACTCAGGACAACTTTACATCAGTGGGAGACCTCATCTAAAGGAAGCATCAATTTTCTTTTATCCCAGCTATGTATAAAATGTATCATTTCACCTCAAAATATGATTTAAAAGAACAGATGCCAAGTCTGTAGCTATGTGTGGGAATGTATGTGAGAAACACGCCCTGCTCTTGTTTTCTTGTTAGACTTAGCTGCTGAGCCATCACACCAGCCAGTACTTAACTTTCACAAAATGCATTATCACACTGAAACAGTACCCTCAAGTAAAATTCCACACCTGTCTCAGCGCATTGAGAGAGGCATGCTATCCCGTGGTTCTTTAGAGTTGCCCGGACAGTATCCTAGCCTCAGACACAATAGAGTCTATGTTTCAGACAAATGGCCCAACTAAGTTGGCATTTCCTCAAAGCCCCTAATCACTGCTTTACAGGAAAGGCTTCTATTAGAGAGACTTTAGGGATTTTGGGCCATAGCGATCCTTTCTTTTTACTAACCTTTAGTATTGGAAGTCATCTGGGCTTTGGCAATTTTTCTAGAGTCATTGCCCCCCACCCCACCCCTGCATAAATGAAGAGGCAGCTCATGAGGTTGTTAAACAAATTCTATTCAGTAGCTGGAAAAGTCAATTTCCTGTGGAATGACAGGAATTACATAGAAGCAAGCAATTTTATTTTCCTCAAATGTAGCAATAATTTTAATCTGTACATACATAAAACAAACAGTGCAATTATAAAACCTCGAAGGTGACATGCATACTTTAAGGTGCAGTGGGGATGGGGGAGGACGTTAGCATCTCCAATTTTCCTTACTGCTTTTCTCTTCTAGGTCCTGATGCAAAAGCACTGAGTCAGGAAACTTCATCTGGAATGCTGAAGTTAGAGGTTAACTTCCTGAAGTCTGCACGCTTATCACAAACAAAATGGAAACGACCTCCTAGAGCAGTTTGGGAGGAACTAGAGTAATATGGCTGGGCTTTCAAGCTGGAAATGAATGAGATCAGGGATGCATTTTCTGGAAAACTAAAAAAAGATAATGTTTGCAACTGAGGGTCCTATTTCTGTTTCATAGTTGCTACCACACGAGCCCTTCCACCATTTTCAAAATGCTGTAGTTTCTGAATAGATGCTGTTCAATGGAGTTATTTGAAATTAGGGGTGGTGAGATGCAGAAGGAAGGACCTGGGGAAATGGCTTCTTCCTTGAAGTCTTGAGTCCATGCTCCTCATCTGCATTGGTTCTTATGGCCTTTCCTCTGTTCTGTGAGCAGAGGGAGCTGGTGCAGAAGGTCAGTATTGTCGTCAGCAGGCCCACGGATGCAGATCAAGGTTAGTGCTGGAGGGCTCCCTTGGCCTCTCTGGCGACACCTTGCTCAAGCTCTCCTGCCTGTGGCAGAACTTCTAGCACTAGAGTCAGTTCGCTGGCCCCTTTCTCGGGGCCAGGGTGAGACGGGATGTGGCAGAGTAACAAGACAACGGGAAAACATGGTACCAATTAGCCTCAGAGCAGAATAGAGAAACTTGTATTTGCACTGATGGAAATTCAAATTCCCAAAGTCATTCTGAGACAGAAAAAGCAGATTTGCTTTGAGCGAGCTCTGATTTCCCTTCCTACAAACGGCCTGCGACACCCTGGGGTGGTCTGCCCTAGCTCAGCTAGAATAGCTCCTTCTGGCACTGCCACTTTGGTGAGTCCCAAAGTAAATCCATACATGGCTTCACAGTCACTGGGATAATGAAATTACTAGCCAAGTGTAATTGTAATCAACCAACATTATACTTCACACACAAATTTAAAAAAAAACCAATATGATCAAAGCATAAAATTAAACAGAACAAAATCAATTTCTACAAGAAATCAAAATATATTTACAGTGAGATTTAAGGAAAAAATAAGCTACTCGGATCATAAATTTAATTTTATTTTAAATAACTTTAGCTACCTCGCTGTTAACATAGTAAAAGCAGAAAGAACAGGCTGCTTTCCCCCGCAGACTTAATCAGAAAATTTTATCTACAATAATTGATAGAACTCGGTTCTTGTCTTTCACCCATCTCAACAAAAATTATTGCATTTTCCCCCAAACTGCATTTTTTGGATTCCTCAGTGAATATACTCGTTTCATCCTCTTTCCTGGAGGCATCTTGGTTTCAATCCATCTTTATAAAAAGGAGAAGGGGTGCATATGTAGAAGCAAAATATTCTCTTGATGCCAACAGACAGAGTTGCTTGGAGAAGCTGATTGTACACACGAGCTGCCTGGGGTCGGGGAGGGGTGGCTGTTGGTGGGAGGAACTTGACAGCCTCTGGTGGACAGACAGGCAAAGCCCCATGGGCTCTTCTTCCAGGGCAGGGACAGGGTTGAGCCGGTGAGGCAGGGCTTCATCTCCCCTTGGAACTTGTTATTTTGGTTTCCCTCCAAAAGCCTTCATCCAGAAAAGAAGCCAATGACTGATTATAAAAATAAGAATAATTAACTTTTGGCTCAAGAAATAAGATTGTCCAACTGTTCTGCCTTGTTATTCTTTTCAATATCCAAGGCCTTTACAAAGAAAGTAAAACCATCTCTCAATCTCCCAGCAAAAATGAACTTTTTTTTAAAATTTTTATTTATTTATTTTTTGCTCCAAATGCTATGACCTGAAGAATGGCTGCAGATTGAGATATCAAAAATCTCAGAAAAATATATAATATATTTGTATATCTCTGCATGTCTATTATTTAAACTTCACATTCCTTTAAAAGTGGTTATTCAGTCAGTAGCTGCTGAAGGAGGCTCTTCTGCTGGGCCTGGGGGGTCTGTGGTCCTGATGTGGGTTTTTGAGTTCCCAGTGGACCAGGCTGGTTCAGGTAAGGGTCCCCGCCTACCAGATTCACTGTACACTGGACGTCAGCAAACACCTGAACCTGTTGCACCTGCTGGAACACAGATAAAAGATGTGTTTAGACAGAAGGGCTTGCCCCCCCGGCTTATGAGTGGTACTACTTGAAGTGGGAACTCACTAGAGCATTCCTCTAGTCTGTAGTCACCACAGAGAAGAACTCTTCTGTCTTCTTGTCCTACAAAAAGAAAATCGCTGCACTCATTTTGCTCAGGGTTCTGGAAAGTTCACACTTAAAAATAAAACCAAAACTGGAACGGTCACGCCTCCTACAGGGTTGCCATCTACACTCAGTGTGTGTTCTCTAGTATTACCAAGGCTGGGGAAAACCCAGTTTAGAGTTTGTGGATACAGCAGTGGCTTTAAAAAATAACATGGTAATTGGAAAACTAGTTCAAAATCATTCTATGGATGACTTTAGTAGAAAAAGACCTTTTTTATGTCACTGAGAAATAAAAGCTTTAACCTAGTATTAGCAAAATAAAACCATCACACTTTGCACCAACACTGGCACCGCTGGCATCATCCAGATGACTAGTATAGTAAACTGTATATAGCTCCTTCACATAGTGGCTTCATATTTACAACAAATATTAGCAGAGAAAGTTTGTTTTTGGTTTTCCCCTCATAGACAATTTCCTTAAACATGCGAGCTAAAAATAACAATAAACATTAGCTGAGAACACTATGAATTTCCCCGTTACTTCCAGTGGTAATGAATGTATTCCTTAAAAATGTCTAAAGCTGCATAGTTCTGGCATCTGCTGTTGGAAGGCAAAGCCAGGTAGTAGTCCTCCCCACTAGCCTTATTAAACATTGTCTATAGAACTGATTAGAAGGCCACACTTCCGAATGCTTCTGAGGAGGAATAGAAATGCTTTCTAAGGTGACTATGAATTTTGGCAAATGTGCTTCATGTTTAATAGATTGTAAAGGATTTAAGCTAGTGATATCTTTTTTTTTTTCTTTTTGGTCATTTATCTCTAGCTTTTCTGAAAAATTTTCTATCCTCTGCGGAATACAAGCTGTTTTCCATTACCTTCATTGGGCAAATGGCCAATGTCCCAACCGTCAAGTTTCTGTGTCAGGCTGGCCTGTGGTCGCTTATTCTTAATCCTTTTGCTTGCCCACTCCACTCCCTCTCTGGGAAGAAGACAGCCCTGGGAACCTTCAGTTAGTCAGGCTAGCATTCTTCCTCTTCTGGTCCTCTTTCACCAGGTTCTCGGCAGACTGCCCCTGGCTCTGCTGTGCTCCCAGGACTCCTTGTTTGAGTTCCTGCTCATGAATCTACCACACACCATCTTTGGTCCCGTGTTCTTCTCATGGTGTGCTCTGCAGCTACCATTCCTATCTTCTTTCTTCCTCGAGACCCAGGGGCCTTCTTTTCTCTCAGCAGCCTCCCAGCCCACTTCCTGCTTCTTTACTCTGTGTCCCTTTCTCTCTCCTGTCTGGCCTCCCACAGCTGGACCCTGGGACTCCTTTGTAGTCCTTCTTCTCTGTGTACCAATCTCTATAGTTCTAGCTAACTCACGGTCCAGTTTCTATTTGGCAAACACAGAAATGAGGGGATACCAAGAGATACCTTGTTATGATGGGCTACAATGAAAAGAAGATTGAGCCACTGGCCTTCATGTGAGCACAAACAATGATGCTTTTTAGGCACTGAGTTTTTAAAATCAACACAGAAAATTGTATGCTTATTTGTTTCTAAGTATGAAATATTGGGGTGGAAAACACCTAAGGTGGTTTTTCTTCCCTAAGTATTTTAAAACAATTTTGATAAAGAGAGGAACCATAAAACAAACTAGAGAGAAAATATTGCTTCTTTAAAAAGAATATTTTAAAAAAGTACATAAAATTATAAAGATAAAAAAATTATAAGGATTAAATCAGATTCCAAAGCTCATGTTATCCACTTAGAACTGTTACCTAAAATGAGGATGCTTGAGACCAGATCTCAAGGGATTTTCAAACTGCCACCTCTGCCCAGTCAGGCACGTGAGGACCTAAAGGTGTCTGGAAAGGATGGAGAACTCAGCACTAGACCCTCTGAGTTCCCAGTACACGGTTGACTTTAATTCAAGCACTGTCTGATGAATCTAGGACCTTGGTTGTGCTCCATTAAGTAGTTTGTTGTACCTCCTGGGACATGTCTCTCTGAGGGTGACTTCCATTTTCTAGTGAATGAGACTGTCTTCCATATATCCATCACAGAATGCCCATTTAAATTTTTTTTAACCTCACAGCACTCAGATGTACTTACTACAGCTCAGCGTCTAGACACAACCTCCTGACTCCCCTTTCCCATCCTTAGTCCCCAGCAGGCCTTCCTTCACCTCTTCCAGCCAAGGATAGAGCCAAACTAGTGTGTTCTCAGTGGTTTCCCTCAGGGATGACTTTGTCTACAGGACAGAGCATGGTTCCTTAACTCAGTAGTCAAGTCATCTAGGCATTGGATGCCATCTACTGTAACTCTTGATTCCTCTGATTTCTTATTACAAACTTTTAAATTCTCAATAGATTGGCTTCCTATAATTATGTGAAGATACTACTATTCCCCTGCCTCTGGCTCCCAACAACTGTCTGAAGCATGATTTATATAAACTCAGAGACAGATATTGGGGTTCAACCTGAAGACTAGAAAAGCAAAGCAGCCAGCTACTGGTTCTTATCTCAACCTCAGTCGGAAAATGGTGATCCTGCCTCCAGGAAACCTCAGAATGAGACTGATAGTGAGGGCTGTCTCCTCCCATTTTATAATCCTGTCTAGTTCTGGGATTAAAGGTGTGCATCACTGCCGCCTGGTTTCTATGGCAAGCTAGTGTGACTACTGGGATTAAAGGTGTGTGACATTGTGGCTACTGGGATTAAAGATCTGTGTTATTGCTGCCTAGTTTGTAAGGCTGGTCAGTGTGGCTATTTTACTCTTCTGATCTTCAGGCAAGCTTTATTTATTAAAATACAAATAAAATGCCATGACAGCTGTCATTATTTTCTCCTTCACATGGCCTGAGAACTGTCCCACCTACTGAGTCCATCTCCTGTGTAAATGTTCTCTAACCATCTTAGCTTTACTCATCTGTTTTTTCAGTACTGGGATGAAGCCCAGAGCCTTCCATGAGGTAGACAGAGTCCTACCACTGAGCTGTATGCCATCCCCGTTTCTTCTTTCCATGAATGTTTGGTTTTGTTATTTATAGCATGCCCTTGGTAGATGGCCTTCTTTGGTGACATGAAAATTTCTGTGCATGTATCTGTGTGTTGCATGTTAAAAGAGGCCCCCAAGAAGACTTTGTACTGGGAAGATCTGGGTCTGAAACCCCCCCCCCCAGCTGTGTGAATAATGCACAGTTAAAGATGCTCAGGTTCCACTTCTTCATCTGTGAAGGAAAGGACTGCAGCCTCCACAGAGTTACACTGGAGGGTTAAATGAGATAAAGCTCACAGTGGGGAGCACAGTGCCCTGCAAATCATAAATGTTACAGTGAAGATATACATATTTTTATGACTTGTACTATGATACCTATGCTAATATTAAAAGATTAAATACTAAATCAGTTGCCAAAGTGGATTAACCCCATGCCCAAATTTCTGCCAGTACAGAAGAGACCACCTTGCTATCTGTGCTGCTCAGAAACACCCTGCTAAGGAGGTGCGGTACCCAGCAGATGCTGCTTTGCCTTAATTTATTGGCTATGTTGAGATCTTTGATTATGACCTTTTTGATCTGCAGACTTCTAGCATTGTTTAGTCACATGTGACTCCACTATCTGACACAAGAGCTGGTTAAATCCTTCAAAGCTTATCTCATTTAACCCTCTCAACGCCCTGTAAGCAAGCATCCTGGTAGTCACAGAGAGGCTCAAGAGATGTCTGTAAAATCCCCACAGTGCCAAGCCGACAAGGGTAGACTTCCAGGGTTATGCTCTCAGCCACATGCTAGGTGATGTCCTCCGGGTATCCAGAGCCTCTGCCAGTTCTGCAGTAGGCTTTCTGTCTTACTGACCTGGTTTCCATCTGCTTCTGCTTTGAGAAGGTCAGTGGATGAGAGCTGGTTGCAGTAGAGGCCTGTGTGTCTCAGTGCTGGATCATTCATCTATTAAAATAAATAAAAGACCAAATCATAAGCTAATTGTTTAAGCTGCAAACCACATCTTCAATGAGAAACCTACCGAGAAGTACTCGGAGGACTGCTAACCTCACAGATTTATCACACTGTTATCGACAGTCAGACAGGCTCCCTCGTGGTGAAGACTGTGAGGATGGAGCTGGTGCTGCCCTGTTTCTGACTTAGCTGGTTACTTGGAGTCTTCACCTGTGAAAGTCGCGTTATATACTTTTCTGTATATTCTAATATTTGACACTTGAAAAAATAGTAAATTCTTTTTCTCTGTATCTTTGACTCAGTCTGTCTTAATTTCCTTGTCTCTCTCCTCTCGCAGACATACACTCAAGTTGATTCACCATCTCAGTTAAAGGTTCAGTGACAAAGGGCTGGAGCAGTGGTGTGCTACTCCTGCAGAGGGTCTGACTTTGGTTCTTAACAAATGGTTCAGCCCATGTCTGACTCCAGCTTCAGGGGAATCCAATGCCTCTGGCTTCTGCTAGCAACTGTACTTATATGGGGTAATGCATCTGCACGCATGCACACATGCATACATGCACATGAATATACATACACTTAAAAATTAAATAAATCTCAAAAAAAGAATCAGTAGCAAAGATCATATTTATACCATTGTCTGAATCCACCAAAAAATTAGACAGAGTAAGACACAAAGGCATTTAAGATACCAGAAGAAGGCAACGCAGGGCACTGATCTCTACGATCTGGGAAATGACTCACTCTTGTAACAATCTTCTATCCCTAGAGTGCGTCCTTGAGTTAAGCAGCTGCTGGAACCCACAGAGCAGAATGTCAAAGGAGCAAAGAGACAGGTATAGAAATGTTGAGGGTCCTCTAGTCTGTGGCTCAAAATGCAGAGGAAAGAGCTGCCTGAATAAATGACATGGGATAATTCCAGAAGAACATACAGGTCTCCATCTCAACAGCCAAAGTGGAAAAATGTCAGATTCAGGAGGTAGCAGGAAACACAGTAGATCCTTACTACAAAAGTAAGATTGGATATAGAATGAATACTACTTTTGTGCCATCAAATAAAGAGTAAGACCTGAAAGGCTCAAATTTCTTCCCAAGAACCGAATAATTTCTCATAGCAAAGACCAAAAATACTTATAGGGATATAAGTAAGAGAGGCTGGAGAAATGGCTCAGAGGTTAAGAGCACTGGCTGCTCTTCCAGACATCCTGACTTCAATTCCCAACAACCACATGGTGGCTCCCAACAGTCTGGAATGCGTTCTGGTGCCCTCTGCTGGCTTGCTGGCAGCACACTGTATGCATAATAAATAAACATATTTTAAAAAATGAATATAAATGGTAAATTTCACACTTTTGTGTTCAATAGAAGAATTGCCAGTCATATAAATAACATAATTATGAGCCATAATGAAAATGAAAGCCAATGAACCTGAAATCAATTCCCAAACAATTTAGGTGATAGACTGATTTAAGATAACTGTAATAAGTGCATTCCCTTTGTTCAAGAAGCAAGAAGAGCTCTTACTTTGCCATCACCAACTCCTACAAAGGTAGAGGCGCAGAGTGCTCAAGATTCAGCTTCTCATAGAACTCACTGACATATCCAAGGAAGCATTGCCAGTAGAGGTGTGATGGGTGTTAGCACTGACTACAGGAGGGGCTAAAGACATCTACAATGGTCTACACATAAGTTGTGAAGTTTCTAAAGCTTCAGAAAAGAACCAAACCCATCTCTGTATACGTGCATCCAATTGTGATGAGCCAACATATGTCAAGTTGGTGGAGGCCCTTTGTGCTGAGCACCAAATCAACGTAAGTAAGGTTGATGGCAACAAAAAGCTACCCCTATCAGGTAAGCATCTGCAAAATGATTGAGGGGAAACCCTGGAAAATGGTTGCTGTAGTTGTACAGTGGTTAAGGCTTGTGGCAAAGAATCTTACGCAAGGATGTAACTGAAGAATCCTTTGCAATCAAGAAATGAACAAATTAAAAACCTGGCTCACTCAAGAAAGAAAGAGAGCTGGCGAGATGACTCAGTTGTTCATAGAACACACGTAACAACGAGATGACTCAGTTGTTCATAGAACACATCTAACAACAAGATGACTCAACAGGTAAAGCGCTTGCTGCACAAGCCTGATGACTGAGTTAGATCCTCAGAACCTATATACAAGTGGGATAGAGCTGATCCAACAACTTAAAAAGCAGAGGAAGGATGAAAGACATGCCAGCAATCTGAAATAGTAAAAAGATTCACATATAACATCTAGATATTGAAATGTCTGAGATAAAAACCACAATGGACAAAATTAACATGTTAGACAATGAAAAAAATTAGTGAACCTTAAGCTATGGAAGTAGGAAGTATTTAAAATGAACACACAGTGGCCTGGAGATGTAGCTCAGATGAAGGAGTGCTTGCTAGTGTACATGATCCTTGGATTCAATACCCAGCACTGCATAAAAAAAAAATCAGATGTGGTGGCACATGCCTGTAATCATAATATTTGAAGAGGCACGAAGATTAGAAGTTCAAGGTCATCCTTGCTGAGTAGTGAGACTGAGGTCAGCCTGGGATATATGACCCACCCACCGTGTGTGTGTGTGTGTGTGTGTGTGTGTGTGTGTGTGTGTGTGTGTGTGTGTGTGTGACTGAACTGCAGGCTAAAATCAACCCCTACCTTCTGCCCCAGGGTATCAGTGAATGCTGGGACACCTTCAGATAACGGTTACAAGTGTGACTGGAGGGGAGGGTTAGTGTCAAATAAAAAATAATTTAAGAATGACTCACATTTCCTAAATTTGATGAAAATTCATGGACCAAGAATCAAAATAAGCCCCAAGAATAAGAAACAAAGAAAAGCATATAACAATCAAATTACTTAAACTCCATTACCAAGAGAATAAAATGACAGTGGAGACAAAGCCCTCATCAGAATTTATAAAGACACTGGGACTCAGGGAGAGTACTTCCAAACATAAAGCAGAAACAAAGACCTTTTTAGACATAGAAAGTCAAAAGCATCAGCAGCTGAGCTGCACCAGGATAAACACTGTAGGAAGAAGGGAATTTTACCAGATGTAAACTGGAATTACACAAAGAACAAAGAAAATGGAACCTCATAACTACGTGGGCAAATACAGAAAAATACTTACAATTTAAAAACAGTTGCTGAAAAAAAAAAAACAGTTGCTGTCAGCACTGGGGAGGCAGAGGTGGGCGGATCTCTGTGAGTTCAAGGCCAGCCTGGACTACAAGAGCTAGTTCCGGGACAGGAACCAAAAGCTACGGAGAAACCCTGTCTTGAAAATCCAAAAAAACAGGTTGCTGTCTGAAGAAAAATACCAACAACGTAGTGAGGCATATAGAATGTATGTAGATACAACATAAATGATACATAGCATAGGAAAGGAATATGGAAATACACAGCTGCAAGATTCTTATACTATATATGATATCATACATATAAAAAGGCAAAAAGAGGACAAAGCAAAAGTAAGTCAGATGGGCTATTTAAGCCCAACCATACAATGGGGCACAGTGGTATAAGCCTTTAACCCAGAGGCAGAGACAGGTGGATCTCTACGAGTTCAATACCAGGTTGGCTTACATAGTGAGTTCTAGGCCTGGCAAGGCTATATAGTGAGACCTTGTCTCAAAAAAACAAAACAAAGCAATTCAGTGATATCAATAACCACAGTAAACATACATGGACTAACCAGTATAATTAAAAGGCAAAAACTGTTGAATTGAACAAAAAGGCAAGACCCAACTATATAAGGAGCACCTGGTAAATATAATATTTTTACCCAATTCATTTTATTTTGGTTGGGCAGAGGTGGCACCAGTACTTTAATACCAGTACTAAGAAGGCAGAGGCAGGCAGATCTCTGTGACTTTGAGTCCAGACTGGTTCACAGAATGAGTTCCAAGACAATCTTGGCTACACAGAGACACCTTGTCTTAAAAAACAAAAACACCAAAAAATTCATTATATTTTGTTTTACTCTAATAGATACAGTGAATGATACTCATAACTGAATAGTAATAAAGATAAAAATAAGTCAATTTTGTGCCTTTATTTTGCTACAAGATACAGACCACAAGCTGGATATGGAAGCAACCAGTATTGGGAGGTACAGGAAGGGGAGCAGGAGTTCAGTCATCCTAATTCACATAGTCAGATGTAGGCTAGCCTGGGCCTTATCTCAAAATGAATAAACAAAATGATATAGATCATTAAATTATTGGGTTCTGTTTCCTTAGGTTTACTATATAATTCCTAGGAAACAGGGATTTTAAAAAAGGAAATCTATATAAAAGATAGCTAGTACATATATATATATATATGTACATATATATGTTATATTTAAATATAACTTTCTGTAAGCAAAGGCTTCATGCCAACACTTTAGTTCATAATCTACTTTGTGGTGGCTAATATGAATGATGTAAGTACTCACTCTAGGCAGTGAGTTTTATCAGTTTAATCACTGTCACCTAGAAATGTGCAGGAGGCTCAAGAACGAACTCCAAATGTGTGGCTAGCATACATTATCCGACAAGAGGCCTATCACATAAATTCTGCCCTAATTGTAATAGAAATATCCCAGTAATGTTCATTAGCCGTTTACCCTCTATTTCTGCCTAGGTTTTACTTTACTAACCAATCCTGAATATTCTTTTTAATCCACATTGTCTCCTCCTGTTTTGCTCTGGCTTTGCTGGGGACTGATTCCAGACTCTCATATGTTAGGCACACATTCTACCCTAGCCCTAAATTCTTATTCTTTCTTGATTTTTTTTTTTATGGTTTTTCGAGACAGGGTTTCTCTGTGGTTTTGGAGCCTGTCCTGGAACTAGCTCTTGTAGACCAGGCTGGTCTCGAACTCACAGAGATCCGCCTGCCTCTGCCTCCCGAGTGCTGGGATTAAAGGCGTGCGCCACCACCGTCCGGCCTCTTGATTTTTATTTAAACATTTTTGTTTTGTTTTTTTGGTGACAGGGTCTTGCTTGTGTAGCCCTAGCCAGCCTGGTACTTGCTATGTAGATCAGGCTAGCCTTGAGCTCCTGGCAATCCTTCTGCCTCAGCCTCTTGAATTCTGGGATTATAAGTGTGTGTCACTACATCTGGCTTTTCAATATTCATATTCATTCTCCCCTGCTGACCAGGATATCAGGCTTGCTTCAGCTCTGTTTGTTTGTTTTCTTTTTTTAAAGGCAAGTTCTCCACAACAACTTTCCTGACCAGGCCAGGCCCCTTTCCTTTTAAACACTTGCTAATAAGTGTACATACTACTTCATCAGACATGCATGAATACATAAATAGTCCTACAGGAGTTCTCTCTCTCTCTCTCTCTCTCTCTCTCTCTCTCTCTCTCTCTCTCTCTCTCTCTCTCTGACAGAGCTCTAGAGAACTTACTATGTAGACCAGGCTGGTGTCAAGTTCACAGAGATCCATCAACCTCTAATTATGAATGCTGGGATTAATGGCGTGTATCATACTCAGCTCTAGAGGTTTACCTCTTATGTAGTTGTTCTATTATTTGATGGATTCATTGCCAACAATTTAATATATATGTTCCATGGAGCTATCTTTTTGCATAACAAAGAAAAGTTGTTCAGAGAATAGTGTCAGTGGAGTGGTAACCTGCTCTGTTGTATGGAGCTGCGGGCCGCTTCCCTGCTGCCCCAGCTCCCGGCCGCCTGGCTAGCTTATGCCCCAAAATAATTACACAGAAACTGTATTCTTTTAAACACTGCCTGGCCCATTAGTTATAACCTTCTTATTGGCTAGTTCTTACATATTGATCTAACCCATTTCTAATATCCGTATTGCCACTTGAGTGTGGCTTACTGGGACGAGTCTAACGGGCATCCATCTCAGAGAGGAGAGTCATGGCAACTGCCTGACTCGGCTTCTTTCTCCCAGAATCCTGTTCTGTCTACTCCACCAACCTAAGGGCTGGCCAATCAAAGGCCAAGCAGTTTCTTTATTAATTAACCAATAGTAACCTCCCTGGCCTCGAGGCTCCGAAGAAGAGGGGGAAAGACTAAAAGCCAGAGGTTGGGAAGGGCTCCTGACAGGAAAACCCACTGTGCTCATATACAAGATGAAGGTGGGAAACACTCTAGCATTCTAGCTCCTAAGCCCCCTCCCCTAACTGAAGACCTATTGATAGCTGATGTCCTATGGGGAGGGAGAAACAGTTTGTTTTTTTTTAAACAGTTTGACCTCTGGTAGGTGGACCAAACTCTTCTAGAGGGTCCCACATCAGAAGTATGTGGTTCAGCACAAGTTGGGCGGGGAGGGAGGTAGAGGGTGAATATAATCAAAATAAATTATACAAAATTCTCAAGAAATTAAAATGTTGCATTGAATAAAAGAAAATGTATTCAGAATATACAGGGGGGTATTTTGAACCAATGAACCTCTTTACAATAAGTGAAAATACTACAATCTTGAGAGACTAAAATCTACCTTATAAATTTTATCAAAGTTTGTGTATTGTGGAGGGGAGGGGTCAGAGGACAACTTGCCTGAATCATTTCTCTCCTACCATGTGTGTACCCGGGGGTCCCAGGGATTGAACTTAGGTAGTCAGAGCTGGCCAGCAAGCACCTTTACCCATTGAGCCATTCCTCTGTCCACTATATCTTATTTTTTAATTTTTATGTGTATGGGTGTTTTGCTTATATGTATGTCTATGCACCACATACATGTAGAGGCTAGAGGAGGGTGTCAGATCCCTTGGAAATGGAGTTACAGATGGTTGTGAGTCACCATATGGGTGCTGGGAATCAAGTCCTGGTCCTCTGGCAGACCAGCCATGTCTAAGCACTGAGCATCCTTTCTATCTGTGAAGGAAAAGTACTGGTGAGAAGAAGCACAGTTCTGCTGGTAATCACCGGCACACCTGACTCTCCTTGGGTGCTAACCACCGTGAGTGGTGTGTGTAGCAAGGGTGCCAACCATGCTGCTTACCTGCTCAGAGCACACAGTAGTCATCCCTGGCATCTGCAAAGAGCTCATCTGCATCTGGCCCATCATTGGATTCATGTTCTGAACATTCGCATTTCCACCTGCCATGGATACGGTGATGCTCATGTTGTTGTACACTCCTGGCTGTGCAGGTGCAGGCTGGTTCTGGACAGCTTGACTGAACACACTGTTAACTCAAAAATAATTCAGATTACATGTACTGTTCAAGAACATGGGGTTAATGAGACTGGATTTTTTTTTCACTAGATAGAATTCCAAATAAAATATTTTGTATTTTTAAATATGTGTGAAGTTCTTCTATCTTATATAATTAAATAGACCATAATTCAGGTATATTCTGAATTCTGTCCAAATGGGTTTAATAATAAAGAGGGCTCATGTTGAGTTCTTTCCTCAGAGATGAATACAGATAAATTTAAGATCTTTTCTAGGAAGCTACATAGAAGGGCTGCTATGTCTTCCAGATGGCTTATTTTACTGACTTCTTTCCTTCTTCATGGTCAGGTTCTGTGTTGTTGCTATTCCAAAGATTTCAAATTTAAGATAAGTGTTTTAGTAGTTAAAAGAATTTTGAATAAATTCCAAATAAATTCAAATTGGAACTTTATATTAAAACTTGAAAATTCTCAATGACACAAATGTATACTTCTAAAAGAAAATAGTGTAAAACTTGTCTTTTATGAGATCTAAAAATACCAAATATTTTGATTATTACTCAATTGTTATTTCTGGTGAAACTGATTCCCAGAATAACTTCCCCACTGTTACTTATTTATTCCTTAGCTCTTCAGTGGTAAGTAGGACACCATGACATTTATAGCTTCAGTCCATTAAGGTAATCACACTGAAATCAACAAGCCAAAAAAAGTCTATTCATCATGTCTGAAGAAAAGTAGCAATTTCCTCCCCAAGTTAATTATGAAACACTGCAAATTATATGCCTCAGGACCAGTCAATAATGGATCTATGAACCTTTAATGTCTGCACAGTACGCATGCTTGTTAGGCAGTGTTCCCACAACTAAAGGTACTAAATACATTATTAATCTTTGTTTGCTTTCTGACGAGAACATTCGCCTTAGTGTTCGTCTGTCAATTGGTACACAAGTCATCTCTGTGGGGAGTGACACTGTAAGTTAACACACACGTAAGTGCTAAGCACTGCAGTGATACTGCAGTTAAACTGAAAAAGGCTTAGGGCTTAATTTTCTTTCCATTTACACTTGAAACTATACTTTATGTTTTTAGATGTTCTTAATTCCATTTTACTTTCTTCCATCAAAGGAAGAAGATAGGACCCCCTGTGGTCTTAATCTCTGTTCTAGGTCAGCTAGGCTCACTGGCACCTCAAGTTCAATTTTCATGCACCTTGCACTCCTGTCCACCTCATGGCAAAGATCACTGTTTACTTAGAGAGCACTACTTATCTGTCAACCCTTAAACACAGGAAAGAAAGAGAAAGATAAAGACACTAGTCTTGAGTGGTTCCCAAAGATGCCATAGGTTAGAAACAACCAAAGAGGTCCTTGTTTAAGTAAGACTAAGACACAATAAGAAACAACAACAGGATGTGGCTTTTCCATTAGTCCTGAGCATTGGAACTTTCCACACAGCAAAGTGTTACACTGAGACACAGTCCTGTTCCAGGACACATACGTTTGTTGTAACTATTAGAGTTCTGACATCTTGTCTTGGAACTCTGGCTATAGCTGAGACAGGAGGCATCTGTCTTTTGTCTCAAGAAAAAAGTGATGGTATTTTGCCTTATAGTATGTTAAATGCAATAGTTAAGTGGAGCAATGATATAATTTGTTGATTTATTTGATGTGAGATGTGGAAAACAGAAACATTTTTCTTCTGGACAACTAGAAGAATGGAGTTGTCATGTATTAAGACAAAGAAAAACAGAATAACAGGTTTTAGGAAGAATATCAGCTTTGTCATGTTAGGCTTATGATATCTTTAGATTTCTAAGTGTAGATGTCAGGCAGGTGGACATGCAGTATGGTATTCAGGGCACATTAAAATTTGACTGTAATAAATATAAGCATATAGACACTTGCCACAGTAAGACTAGAAGGAGAGAGAGATAGGGTGACTGAGAACACAAACATAGGTCGTGTGGAGGACTCAGGTTAGCTAGGTGTCCTCTTCTGGATTATTATCTAACTTCCTTTGGCCTGAAGCTCACTAGTTAGACTAGCATAGCTGTTCCGGGAGCTCCAGGGATCCTCCAGTCTTGGGTTATGAAAATGTGCCACTATGCCCAGCATTTTTATATGGTTTCTGGAGTTCAACCTTGGGTCCTTGTGTTTGTAAGGCAAGAACTTTACTGACAGCTGGTGTAGGAGGTCCTTCTGACCATGTGTTGCTTTCATTGGATAATGAAATAAAGAAACTGCCTTGGCCTAGTTGATAGGGCAGAACTTTGGTAGGTGGGGAAGACAGAAGTGAATGCTGGGAGGAAGAAAGACAGAATAGGAGGGAGACACCATGGAGCCACCAGAGATAGACATGCTGAATCTTTCCCGGTAAGCCACTGCCACGTGGCCATATACAGATTAATAGAAATGGGCTAAATTAAGATGTAAGAGTTAGCCAATAAGAAACTAGAGCTAATGGGCTAAGCAGTGTTTTAATGAATACAATTTCTGTGTGGTTATTTCAGGGCTAAGCTAGTTGGGTGGTCGGGACAAACAAGCAACCCACTCACTCTGCAACAGACAGCCAGACAGCGATTCCTCTAGCCTCAACACTCATGGTTTTTTAGCGGCAGGGTATCATGCAGCTCTTGTTGGCCTTGTACTCTCTAGGCAATGAATGACAACCTGAACTCCAATCCTTCTGTCTCTACTTCCCAAGTACTGAGATCACAGGTTTGTCACAACGCTTGCCTTTAGATCAGATGTTATGCCAGGCAGTGGTGGTACACACCATTAATCTCAACACTAGGGAGGCAGAGACAGGTGGATAGTTTGATATCAGCCTGGTCTACAGAGCGAGTTAAAAAAAAAAAGTTGGATGTTACAACCAAGGGAACACAGTAGTTATGAGAAAGAGGTCTAGGATGAATTCCTGGGCTTGCATGATGGAGGCCAAGAAAATGACCTAGCAAATGATGGCCTCCAGCGAGAGAAGATTAGGAGGAAAGTCACCAAGAGTGAGAGAGCAGGAGAGATGTTCTTCCAAAATCCAAAAGAAGAAAAGAACTTTACAAAAAAAAAAAAAAGAAGAAGAAAGTACATCGTCAAATGCCACTGACAATATGGAAGACACCAACTACCTTGGCAAGAACATTTTGGTGTAGTGGTAAGATGTGCCTGACTGGCTCGACAGGGCGTGGGAGGAGAAGAGGTGAACAGAGCACACTCTTTTAAAGAATTAAACTGTAAGGTGGAACAGAGGAACAGGTTAGAACCTGTCAGCATAACTTTTCCCAATCGTTCGTTTTTCATTCTCTCTTCTCTTTCTTCACTTCCTCCCCACTCTCTGTCCTTTCTTTCTGTTTCTAGGAAATCTACCTTATATATGTCTAAGCAAGAACTCTACTGCTGAGCTATACTGCTAGCCACCAATATATTTAAATTAAATACAGAGATGCCTGCAGTATGGAGCAGCCGTCACTAAGTTTCATTAGAGAGTTGTTGTGTGCACCAGACAGAGAGCTGGACAAAGTAGCTGTATGCATAGAAGGGAGCAGTTAGAATGAGGGACAGGGAATCACAAGAGAGTTTAGGAAGTTGGGATTAGAACACATTAGGAGGCTAAATTCTTCTTGCATGTTTCAGAGATGGCTCCACTCCCATCCAATTTATACACAGCCTTTACTGTGAGCCACACAGTTCTTTTACAAAAGATTTCCTCTCTCACCTTTCCGTGAACTTTAAGAGACTATGGTTTTATGTTTTCAACTTTAACTGCCTTACTTATTATGTTGTCAGACTAAATGGCTTCCCTGTCATCAGAACCAAGACACAACCAAATTAAAATCCTTATAAAATCAAGTGATGTGTGAAAAGTTCAGAATTAAAAAAAAAAACTTTAGTGAGGTAATTTTATAAGCTAAACGGGTAAGATGAGGCCACTAAAAATCCAGACATGCACGAAGAGGTGAGGCAGAGTAGCTCAGGAAGCCTCGAGAATGATGGTTGCCATATGAGATTTTTCAATACTCTGAGGAGAGTGAGGTTATGAGGCCCTCTGCTCAAGTGAATGCCAGAATTTTACTAGTGTGGCTTTAAGAAATTTTCTACTCTATTTTCAATAAAACAATTTTCTTACAATCATAGTTTATGGAGAACTGATTGTGGATATCAAGTTTGATTTTTTTCTGTACCTAATGAGATAATAAAATATATTCCCTTTGACAAAAATGTATCTACTTGTACATCTGTCCTAGGAAAGTGTGGGCCACATCCTTCAGGTGTGTAAGGACTAGGGTAAAAAGGCCAGAGGCCACTAGATCCTCATACTGTAAATACACAAATTGACCTAAATGATGAGTTGATATTCAAGCATTTGACAGTCCCATTTTCCTTTACTGATAACAAAACTCGCTTCTTTCCAGCACATCACTGGATTGTGAACATACAGTCACCTCAAGAAGTATGGCTTCTCTTATGAGCGGCAGAACGCCAGGGATGCTCAAACAGAAAAACTATTCCCTTACTTGTTGTTTCCCATTGTTCCTTGCTGCCAGGCCTTCATGTCTGGTGACTGGTACCCAGAAGCGGGTGGAGTTTGTTGGAGCAGAGAGCTCTGAGGAGGAGGGATTGGCATCGGCACCATGGAACTCCCAGGGCTTAGAGATGGGGCAAAGTTGGCCTCACCTTGGGGAACCAGTCCTGAAAATTAACACATATTAATCGATGTAAATACACTATGTATATATCAACATAATAAGGTAATAATAAAAAGTACCTGCTACAATTTATTTAGAAATGCCTTCTTTGGCTGGGTGGTGATGGCGCACGCCTTTAATCCCAGCACCTTGGAGGCAGAGGCAGGCTATCTCTGTGAGTTTGAGGCCAGCCTGGTCTAAAACAGCTAGTTCCAGGACAGGCACCAAAAACTACAGGGAAACTCGGTCTTGAAAATCCAAAAAAAAAAAAAAAAACCTTCTTTAAAAGAGGAAAAATTAAGGAAAAGTGGTCTTTTAAAATATATTAGGAAATCCTAGTACAAGTAGATAAATAAACACAAAGTTTGGAAGAAGGGTTTTTAGTTGCTGAGATATTGATTTGTACAGCAGGGCTATATTTGATCTCTTTCTGTTCTTTTTGTGCTAATAAAAATTTTCAAATGAAAAAAGAATAAATATACATAGTAGATTACTTGTCTAATAAAAATAATATGAGATAGGAAAATAATCAGGCGAGAAAAACCTACTTGTAAAAGGACAAACCATCAGAAAGCCACTGGCCACTCCTTTCTAGGCTTGTGTGCTCTGCTTCCCTTTCCCTCTTTAAAAAAGCTTTATTTATAAACACAAATGTCACCATGGGATATACAAAATTCAATGACGCTAGTGAATGTACAGAGTTGTGCAACCATTACCACAGAGCAGTTTAGGCATCTGCATCACACCTGATTTCCCTGTGTCTGTAATGGATAATTCCCGCTCTCATGCAAACAGTGATCTGCCTTGTGTCTCTATATAAACCGGTTTTTGTTTGTTTTTGAGACAAGGTCTGAAGAATTCCAGGCTTGCCTTGGAACTTGCTACAGAGTTAAGGATGACCTTGAACTTCTGGCTTTCTTGTTTCTACCTTTTGAATTGCTGAGATTGTAAGTGTGTATGCAACCATATAAATATGAAACCCAGGGCTGCTGCAATATAGACAAGCATTCTTCCAATGGAGCTAAATCTGTAGACTTCGTAGGGATATCATCATACATATTGCATCTGGCCTTTTGTGTCTGGCTTCTTTCATTTAGCACAGTACTTTTGGGAGTCAATCATTCCGTATAGCATTTGTCAGTTTAGGGTTTTTTCCTTTTTAAAACCAGAAACATGCTTATTAACAAATATCCATACAACTATCTTAAAGGCAACTGATATAAAATAGGAGTTTATTTTTAGGCTTCTTATTCTGTTCTTGTGATATATATCACTGTGTGTGTGTGTGTGTGTGTAAAATCTTTGAAATTAGGTAGCTGTCTAATTTGTCTTTCCTATACAAAACTGTTTTGGTTACTCTAGTCCCTATAAGTCTCTATATACATTAGAATGTATAATGTAAGTTGTTATCAATTTTTCTAAAAAACCATGTTGAAATTTTAAATTACAATGGGAGGCCGGGAGGTGGTGGCACAC
>NC_022029.1:47018948-47019711 GCF_000317375.1 Microtus ochrogaster
GACAGGGTTTCTCTGTAGCTTTGGTGCCTGTCCCGGAACTAGCTCTTGTAGACCAGGCTGGCCTCGAACTCCCAGAGATCCGCCTGCCTCTGCCTGGGATTAAAGGCGTGCGCCACCACCGCCCAGCTTATCTGTATGGTTTTTATTAGTATGCATGAATTATATAAATAATAGATCACACTATGACATTTTTACATATGTATATAATATGCTTTGATTATATTCACCTCTGTCATCATACTCTCTTGTCCCCTCTCTTTCTGGTCCCTTGTCTTCTCAAATAGTCTAGGTTGGGTTTGATGGCTAATTTTTCTCATTGTTACAGACTACATTTTCCTTTTTTATTCATGCCTGATGGTTTTAAAAGCCAAACTTCAGAAAATCTAAATTTTACATTTTTAAGAGCTGGATTTTAAAAAGTCAAATAATCAAGTGTTTCTGAGCTTACTATTTGAGCCACGGTTAGCCTATATGAAAACCTTAGCTCTTTTAGGGTCTTGTACCTAGAGAAATCAAGAATGAGGCTTGGGTTGGAACTTATTTTGCCCCACTACTGAGGCAAAACATCAATTATGAGGATTTCCAGGCTGGTTAGAAGACAAAGTGGCCCTGTGTGAACTTTGGATACTATTCTTTCTAATCTTCAAGTTTGCTGTCTGGCCCTGTTCTGTGTGCATGTGTGCATTCATGCATGCACACATGTGCACACACTGAAGTCATTTGAAACCCTCTGTGCAGAACCGGCTTTCCCAGGCTCTTGAGC
>NC_022029.1:47020961-47025012 GCF_000317375.1 Microtus ochrogaster
TGAACTCACAGAGATCTGCCTGCCTCTGCCTCCCGAGTGCTGGGATTAAGACTTTTTTTTTAAATCTTTTTGTATGGTTAATCTGTACAGAGATGTACTTAATTTACTTACTTTATATTTTCACAGGCTATAATTTTAAAAATACTTTAAACTTTCTGTGAAAACTAATGTGTATAGTTTCTAAACTTTATTTCACTTAATGCTTAATTATTTTTAAAAACCTGATATAAATAAAGCTATGTATTCTTTATCTATATGCAACTCAAACTCTGGAAAATAACTTGGACTTAGATTGATGGAGAAATTTTTCTTTCATTTATGATTCTTGAGGGCACATTTTTGTATTTGACACGTCATTTTCATTTTTATGTGGATGATTTCTGCATGAATTCTACATTTAAATTTTTCTTTGCTTGCAGGTTTTTTTTTCTGAGACAAAGTTTCTCTGTGTAACAGCTCTGACTGTCCTGAAACTCACTTTGTAGACCAAAGTGGCCTCAAACTCACAGAGATCCAACTGCCTCTGCCTCCTGAGTGCTGGGTACTTGCAGTCTTAAAATATTTGTGTTTGATGCAGTTAATTTTATATGTGAGAGAAAAAGGTAATCCTGGAGGAGAAAGATACATTATTCTATGGAGGAGAAAAGATACATTATTCTACAGAGTTAAAATACACAAATTAGAAAATCTAAGTACATTGCAATTTTTTCTTTTTTGAGACAGGGTCTTAACCCAGACAGGCTTTGTAAGGGACCTGTGGTTCAAGACAATTTTGACCTTCTGATCCTGCTTCCACCTCCCAAGTGTTAGGACTATAGGTATGTATCACTATGCCTGGTTTGCATAGTACTATGGGCTCATGCATATTATTACCAACTGTGCTAAATCCTCAGCCCCCATTACCATGTTTTGCTGTTTTTCTGCTCTATACACTATGTTTGTTAAAATGGTTGCCTTTGGTTTTGTTGTTTTAGTGCTAACCTTTTAATTTTAACACCTACAAAAAAAAAAGATTTCTTTTACTTTATGTTTATGAGTGTTTGCCTGCATGTATATATATATATATACCATGTGCCAGTGGAGTCCAGAAGAGGGCACAGCATATAGTGCTGGGAACCAAACCTGGATCCTCTGCAAGAGTAGCTAGTGCCCTTAACTACTGAGCCATCTCTTTAGACCCCTGGCCCCAGTTTTATAATTATTTTAAAAGGGGAGTTTTAAAAGTAGTTTATAAATTCAAAGCAAAACGGAGTGAAAGGTGCAGAAGCCCTACACTCTGCCATTTCACATGTATAGCTTCCAACCCTCAACTTCTCCTACCAGCATGGGACTAACCTATGCTGACATTGTTATTATCCAGAATCCAGTAGAAAGAAAAACTTGGCTAATAAAGAATCTGAGGGAGAGTTGTAGCTCTCGTCTCAGTTGTGTCAAATTTACTGGCAACAAAAATAGAAGTATAAAACATAGTTGAAAAGCCCTTGCATCTGTGTTTCCTTAAGATGCAATAAACTACTTCCTTCCCCCCACTTCCAACTCTCTTCCTCTCTGCTCTCTTGCCCTGATCTCCTCCTGCCATTCCCTGTACTCCCCTGCAATCCTTCACTTTCGTTTTCCTTTCTGGAGAGATTTGAAAAAGGTTGAGCTTCTCTGGAACTTGGATTCCACCAATTTAAAACCTGGTTTCAAAGCACTGTGAGCTGACTGCTGTCACACGGAGCACTTCTACAATCTAGAGAGCAGAGATGAAACACTTGATCTTGAAACATTGTTATTCAATGAAAAGTAACAAATTTATAGTATTCTTTTGAAGCTGATCATCAGAGAACTGAGGGCTGCCATTTCATTTCAGTTTGCAAGCTGATAAAGCTCCTTTCCTTGTTGCACCCAACTTCTAGGTTTCCCTTATTATAAATGCCGACTTTACAAAGAAAAGTTACGTTTTGTAAAGTTTTTTTTTGTTTGTTAAAAAAAAAAACAAACAAAAAGCCAAAAGCTGGTCTGGAAGAAAGAAAAATGTAGGTGCCAGAAAAAAGCTCAGATGCTGGGGCACATGCTGCCTGCACATGTCCATGAGTTGCTTTTTATTGGGATTCTTTTCTAGGCAGCCTTAAAACTCATGTTTAGTTCACTTATATAATCAAAGGGTTTCTCTTTTTCAGGAATTAGTCATTAAATATGATATGTGATAGATTAATCAAGTATGTATTATCACTACTGCCTTTTAGAATCTCAAAGTAATAAAAAGGATCATTGTCTAGGATAAATGAAAGCAAAAAAGAAAAAAACTTCTATAAATCAGAATATTCATTCTGGAGGAAGTTACAACTTATTTAGTTAAAAGTGGTATCATCAATAAGAAGTCTGATATACTTGGTAAATATTGGTTATTCTTATAGAAACTATCAAAACAAAATCATCCAGTGACTGAGTTAATGCACTAAAACCTGCCAACTGAGGACTTTGTTTGGATAGATGTAATAGGATCCAGGAGAGAACAGTGAGTTTGCTTTGTACATAAAATGTCAAAAGTTTTATAGTTCCCAAATTTATTAATGTCAGCAACCACGCTTAGAAAAGTCTGAAACCACACAACTATTCAGTGATATTGAGCCTGCCGCCTCTCCTGACTTTACCACTTAAATCTTTCCTCTCCAGCACATGCCCCAAAGTCAGGGTAAAAGCAAAGCAGGACCTGCAACTACAGGTGAGCATCATGTACCTGATCCTGGATACTGGAAGACATTCTGCTGCATCTGAGGATTGATGCCAGTGCCAAATTGTCCTCCCATGTTTCCTGCCATGCCTCTGTTAACCATGCTGCTGCGGGTGGCCAAGGACGCCTCAGGATTTGCTGCCAGTTGAGAAAAAGGGCTGGTAGAAGCAGGTGGGGTTCCTGGATTTGTACCATAGTTTGGTGGGTAGGGGAACTGCTGTGGAGCACCCTGAGGAAGACGGGGGTTCCCCATTTGAACTGGCAGTCCAGATGAAGGAGGGATGTTGTTCCCAAAACTTTGGTGCCTCATGAGCATGGCTCTTTGCTGCTGTATAATCTGCCTCTGTCGATGCTGTTGACTGTACAATTCCCGTTGACGCTGAGCCAACATCTGAGCATTCAAAGGTGGCTACAAAGAAGGAAAAATATCTTTTTAAAAAAAGTTAATGATTTATTTTTTAAAACATAATTTTTGTATTGAATCTTTGGGTATTTTATATCAAGCACCCCAACCCCACTTATTTTCCAGTCATTCTACATCTGCCCTCCACCTCTGTAGACTCCCCCTAAAAGTAAATAAAACCTAAAATAAAATAAAAATTAGAGAAGAAAAGGATAGAGAAAAGAAAACAAAAACATCTTGTTGAGCCCTCAGGTCAACGGCCTGCTCTCTATCAACTGCAGTGTTCTGTATTTGCACCATTCTGTTCTTCCATCTTTCCCATATCAAGAAAAATACCTTATTTATTAAAATTATTACAACCATGTACCTATCCTAGAAAGCTTAAAGAATAAAGCATGGGAGCTTGGAGCAAAATAAAATGTAGCAACCATCAGGCTACAAGGGAAACTAAAATGGAAAGTAAGGATTCCTTAAGTAAAATCGTAGTAAAATATTCTATTTTTTAAAAATGTTTTTTATGTGTGTACCACATGCATGCAGGAGATTGCTGAGGTCTGAAGAGGGTGTCAGATCCCCTTGAACTGGAGTTACAGGTGGTTATGAGCTACCATGTAGGTGCTGGGAACCAAACCAGGGTTCTTTGCAAGAGCAGTCAGTGCTCTAAACTGCTGAGCTATTTCTCCAGCCCCCTAGTATATTTTATAGGCCACAAGTAATTAATAAATGCTAAGATAATATCTGTTAGCTGTTTAAACACAAATTCAAAAATGAATATCAAAAAGAACTACATAAGAAACCCCACAGTAAATTAAAATTCTGTGATGCTGGACAAGAACACTGCTGAGACACATGAGCACCTCAAGAAGGGGAGGCCAGTAGTGCTTGATGAGTTCACCCTAACACAGTGAGACCGTGAGTTCACCCTAACACAG
>NC_022029.1:47026092-47037323 GCF_000317375.1 Microtus ochrogaster
GACCGTGAGTTCACCCTAACACAGTGAGACCGTGAGTTCACCCTAACTCAGTGAGACCGTGAGTTCACCCTAACACAGCTAGACCGTGAGTTCACCCTAACACAGTGAGACTGTGAGTTCACCCTAACACAGCTAGACCGTGAGTTCACCCTAACACAGCGAGACCGTGAGTTCACCCTAACACAGTGAGACCTCCATTTCTAATGCAAGTCTGTGTTTCTCTACAGAGTCACAGTCGTCCTCCTTCTTCCTTGTCTTTACTGCTGCACTCTGTTTAAATGAATAAAGTATGATTGGAAGTGATGCTGATTTTCTTTATTATTCTTTTCTGCAGTTCTCAAATTATTTATAATAAATAGATAGTACCTTTATGCTTAGGAAAACTTATAAATGCCATTAAAATGTGGAAAACTACAAATTGGAAGATTCAGTGCCTAGCAAATTATCATTTAAAAAGAAAATAATTAACTAGAAATAAGATCATCAGCAGAAGTAAATGGCAACAGCTATTTTATATCATTATGCAGCATAATAATACTCTAGGCATTATCATAAGTGGCTTAATAGCTACACGATTATGGATGGGAAAAGAGGTGGTGAATTAGGCTGAAATCACTTTTCGTTCTCACATGAAAAGCAGCCTGGCATATCAATAAAGCCTTCTTCAGAAGATGTCATTTCAGACAGAGGATCTGATGGAAGCATGCATATATATATATATATGCATATTCCTATATATTCCTTAAAATGAAACCTGCCAACTAGATGTTGTCCACTTTGCAAAACCCTGAAACATGGTTTTCTGACAGAAATCATGTGAATTGCTAAAGTGGGGTCTTGTTTCCTTACAACCTAGCTATTCCTACACGGGATTCAATATTAAGGTTTATAACTTAAAAGATGAAGAGACTCAAATTTGGACTCATGAAGATGGTCATATCTGTTTTAGAAGCAGCCTCATCAGCACCACCTTTTTGATTAGTAGTAGTAGTAGCTTCCTGAATTTGTCCCAAGTTTATCAAGATTCATTTCATGAAGAATTTAAATATTATTTTTATTGTTTTGTTTTATTTTATTTTTAAGATTCTTTAGTTTTATTTTATGTGTATGGGTGGTCTGCCTTCATGTATGTCTATGTACCATGGGCCAGAAGAGGGGGTCAGATTCCCTGGAACTGGAGTTACAAACAGTTGTGAGCTGTCATGTGGGTGCTGGAAATTGAATCTGGGTCCTTTGGAAGAGTAGTCAGTGCTCTTACCCACAAAGCCATTATTAATCTTTAGCCCATTTTTTTAAGATTTATTTATTTATGTATTTTACATATATGGATGCACTATGCCTTTATGTATGCCTGCACATCATAAGAGGGCAATAAAATCCATTATAGATCGGACAAGTGTGAGCTGCCATTGAGTACTGAGAATTGAACTCAGGACCTTTGGAATAATAACACCGGGTACTCTTTTAAGCCATCTCTCCAGTCCCATTATTTTATTGTTTTTAATTATGTGAAAGTGTGTATATCTGTACATGGGATGTGGACATGAGTGCAGGTACTCCTGGAGGCCAAAAATGTCAGATCCTCTGGAACTGGAGTTACAGATTCCCTGACCTGTAATCTGGGAATCAAACATGGGGCGTCTGGAAGAACAGCCAGTGCTCCTATCTGCTGAGCCATCTCTCCAGTCTATGAAGGATTTTGTTTGATTATCATTCTTCTTTACAATTCTTGTCTCTCAATATTTACATCATCACCTTGGTCTAAGAAAACTTAAGTTGCTGAAGTAAAAATATTAAAAACATATGGAAGTGATCCATTCATCAAGGCCATCCAGTCTGTCTTTCTTTCTTCCTTCCTTCCTTCCTTCCTTCCTTCCTTCCTTCCTTCCTTTCTTTCTTTCTTTCTTTTCTTTCCTTTCTTTCTTTCTTTCTTTTTTTTTTTTAAAGAGTGAAACCCCAGGGATTGTATAGTTTTGCCAGCTATCCCAGATTGGTCTTAAACTTGGGGTTCTTTTGCTTCATCTCAAGTGCTTGGGATAATCACACCTGGATCCATTCAGTTCTTCTAAAAGAGTTACTGTACTCTTGTGTGTGTGTGTGTGTGTGTGTGTGTGTGTGTGTGCATGTGTGCCACACTGCATATGTAGTGGTCAGAAGACAACTTTGTGGAGTGGATGTTTTCCTTCTAGCGAATTCAGGTTGCCAGGCTCTGAGGAAATGTCTTTACTCACCATGTGATATCACTGGCCCCAACCAGTTATTTTTAAGTGCAAAATTCTATGACTTTAGGTTTATAAACAAGGATCTTCAAAATAAATAAACCTCAGAGAAGGTAAGACACATTGCTTTTTGGGGTGGAGGGGAAAGTGCAGGGAATGGGAGGAGGGGAAGGAGTGGGAACTGGGATTAATATGTAAAATGAAAAAAGAAACTTTGCTTTTGTTTTTAAGAAATAAAAAATAAAAAAATGAGTGGGAGAAGAGAGGATAATACTGGTATGAAATTATCAAAAAATATTGTGTGTATGTATGTGCAAATTTATAAAATAATAAATCAAATGTCATTATTTATAAAAGAAAAAATCTTCTAAAGAAATTAAAACAAAGCCAGAAAATGCTGATGTTTAGGTTGGTCAAAGTGTACAGTTTTCTACTTGACCATCCAGTATCATGAAACAATAACAAAAACAGTAAAATGAAACACAGAACCTTTGCCTTTAGGTGAAGTAACAGAAAGAGCATGACAAGCAGGCTACTAATTCATTGCCTACTAATTTATTCTGGAAGCAGTTTACCCCACAAACATCATTTAAAGCTGATCCCCCAGGCCATTTCAGCGGTACTCGAGCCAATGCTGAGAAACACTGCTTGTGCTAGAGAAGTTTACCAATGCCTGGCTTCTGTCTTACCTGAGGTGTGATCTGCTGCTGCATGCCTGACCTCATGTTCATGCCAACAGGAGTAGTTGCTGCAAACTGGTTCAAGATAGCTTGCCGGTTTTGGTGCATCAACTAGGAAAACGAAGACAAGAAAGGATAGGCAAACATGGCATGACACAAATTTTACTTACTAATAAAAAGTTTTAGTAGTATAGGTTTAGTAACACCTCCCATTCTATTTGCCAAAAGACTAATAACTCCCACTCTCTATCAGACAGTTGTTGTGTTCGGAACATTTAAAGGTAGGAAATACACATGTACAACATTAGTGTACTTTTGAAAGCATGTGAATAGTTACTTCAGGAAAGTATGATATTAAATGAAAAGAATCAGCTTTAGATCTTAAAATATCATAAATGAAAAGCCGAGAACAGCCCTGAAAGGTCTGAGAGAAAATGGAAAGATAAGGCCCCGGGCAGCACTCTCACTTGGATCTTTATATATACTTGGGGAAAATCCAACATGATATCATTAGCCAGAGAGAATTACATAAGAAACAAATGCTCTGAGAAAATGGATTATTTATTTAACTAGAAGAAATAATCACTTTAGACCCACATTTCCCAAATTGGGAATGTTCTAAAGAACATTGTTCTGCAGGATATTAATAGATGTGCCAGGAAAATAGCATACTGTGCTGTAGGACGTATTGGAAATGAGGGTTACATAAGGTGAAACAGATTTATTTACTGCAGTAATTTTATGCGCCTTTAATTGGCCAAAGCACATTGTGCATCTCCAAGAAGGGGTAGACTGCAATTTGTTCATCACAAATCTTTTTTTCTGATTTACAATTATCAACATTTATTTCCCAGAATAATCTGTAGGGGACTGGTATGGAAGTTCAGTTTAGATCAGGCTGGTGTCACAGGTCTAGGCAACCCTTTACTTTATCATATAATAATAAACTACACCTGGAAGATTTCTTGTAAATAATCTATAGATTAAAACTTTCTCCCTCAATATAATTTGGGAAGAATAATTCCTTCAAAGTGCTAGGACCAATATCATTATATTGTTGTTTTTATTATTGTTGTTGCAGTGATGAGTTCTGACCCTAGCACATGCTATGCAAGTACTCTGCTTCTGCGCTATAAGACTAGGTTCTCAGTTACCCAGATTTGTTTTAAACTGATGGGCTCCAATGATCCTCCTGCATTGGGAGTAGCTGGTAACATAGGCATATGCCATGAAATTCAGGAATGTTACCTGATGCTTATTTAATATTTCATAACTTGTAAATTATACAAATGGATAATTGTGGATATGCTTTATTGGGCTATATATAAGAAGAAAGCCTATTAGAGTTCTATAAAAATGAAAATCCAGGAGCAGTGATTGAGTTTCTCATTGCCTAACAGTTTACCTCTTAATTCTATTTTCTGACTTACATGGATCAGAAAAAAATAAGACTATTAGAAAAGGTTGATACAATATAGAAATGTTAAAAATACAAATTTCAAGCCTAGTGGAATAAGATAAAGCATTCACAATTGCTTAAAAATAAAGATGCTTTTAAAAAGAACTCAAAGGGACTCTTGGCACCCAACCTATGCACGGACTACCCTCAAAAGATCATGACCGTAAGTATACAGAAAGAAACTTTCTGTTTGAGTCGAAAATACTTCCCACTTTGAACAAGCCTTCAAGCAAGTAGAGCTCGGCATTCTCCTCTGCTGCAGCCTCATCTCATGGATATTCTTTGCAGTAGTCTGCTCATTAGCCACCTGCCACTTTAGGAACAAATGGACGCAAACCCAGCTTTTTTCCCTGAACTGAATATGAAACATTGTTTCATTAACTCAGGAACCTGACCTCATTCCACGTTGGGCCTTGCTTACTGAATCTCTAGCTTCAGGCCCTATTTCCTTAACTTGAGCTGCTTGTAAACTGAGTCCATAAGCATATCTCTACTCTTCTGACTTAGCACTCAGCACACTGCTTGCCTGTGATTCAGTGTGTCAGAGAGGCACAAACACAAACATAGGCAGTTTTGATTACTGAAGTTCCTTGTATGATCTACTATTTTTATCTTTTAGGGTACTTAGAGTAGCACTCCAAGTGTGCCTAATTAAGATGCTCAGCATTTCTACTATTACTTCCTTTTCTGAAAGTGAATGACAGATCTGGGTGTGATGACGCTCCCCCTGTGGTCTCAGCTCTTGGTAGGTTGAAGTGGGAGAATTCTGTTTGAGGACAGCCTGGGCAGTACGGACCTTGTCTGAAAAGCTAGCAAAACAAAAACAGAAACCACACCTACAACAATAACCATAAACCAGCAAGTCCAGCAAGAAGTCCTTTCTCTTTAGTACAGTTTAAGACTATGACTTTTATTTCTTTCTCTCACTTAATTCATCACTGAGTGCTTTATTCTATCCTAGCATTTAAAACACACTCCTTTCCCATTTCATCTCTCCTTGTCTTCTCCATCATCATCGCCCTCTGTTTATTGAATAGAAATATGTTTACATTGTTTATTATATTTGCTGAATATAATTTATAAAGCTAGTACTCATTAAATACTACACTATATCAAGCATTGTGCTGAGAGCTTTACATTCTCTTGTTGGATCTATATGTTCTTTAGGAGGCAAAGGAATTGTCTGACTGTTTTTACATTCAGAAGCAGTTACTCTTACAGCCGTTATGCCACACTGCCCTTCCTTTCTCTAGGACGTGTGGACTGAACAAAGGACAGTGAGCTGATGGGAACGCCTTCTACCACTGTCCTAGTTTTCAAACATTTATTGTCCTTCCTGAGTTAGTACAGTTCTAGGCAATTTCTTCAAATACTTTTCTAGAAACTCAAGAAAATATACATGACTGACATCCCCTGCCATGATTCTTAGACATGGCACTATATACCATTTGCCTCTGTGCTCCTCGATGGCCACCTCCCTGTCTGTTGCTAATACAATCTTAAATATTTATAGCACTACATCGATTCATTTCCTGTCATACGAGACATTTAAATCATGTACAAGTCCCAGGCCCGCAAATGTATCTTTTCTTTCATTCATAATATCACTAGATTTTAATCTCACTAACTTTAAATAACACAAATTTTACTTTGTATCAACAATCCAATGGTATTTCTTGTTCTACTTTATAAACTAAGCTACAGTTCTCTTTATTAACTTAGCAATTATGTGATATCTAATCTAAAACTAGTTTGTATCTTTAAAAAAACAAAATTATATTACCTTTAAGCTGTAATACTTTGCTACAATTAGCATTCTTTAATAAAAAGGTCTCTTACTCATATCCTAGCTATCCTAGGATGGCTTTTTTAAAAACAATTTTTTAAATTTTTTTAAAATTTTATTTTACATTCCAACCACAGTTCTCCCTCCCACCTTTTCTCCCGCTCCCCTCTCCCCCAGGATGGTCTGGGAGTGGCCCAGGCACTTTCACTGCAGCGACTGACCCATCACAGAGAGCTCTGGCACAAACCCCTGGAGCAGGAAAACTGAGAGGGCAGTACTCACCTGCTGCTGTCCCTGCAACCGCTGCTGTAGCTGAAGTCGCAGCTGGTTGGGTGCAGCTGGAGGTCTGTTTAGAGTCTGCCGGGGCTGCATGCCCATGCTGGGTGAAAAGGTGCCTCGGGGAGGTGCCACTTGAACTGGCATAGTCCCCAGGGAAGGCTTCTGCCTGACCATGCCTTGGAAAGGGCCAGGGAGGCTGGCGGTAGGAGAAGGAGATGAGTATGGCTGGGGGTAGAGGGCGGGTCTTTCTTCCATCATCAGAGGGGGCGTTGCTTGCTGTGGTGGGAACCTCTCGGACAATACATCTAATCCACCTCCCTGTTGAAAAAAAAGCCAAAATATTTTATAAACAAAGTCTGGCAACAATGACATGTAAGTCTACATAAATTTTCATCTGGGAGCAAGTTATCTCTAGAAAGTATTAGAATGTGTTCATTCTGAATTCATGCTCTTTGGAAGCTCATCACCCCAAGAGACCATTGATTTAAAATTACTCTGGTCACTCAGGCAAAGACTGAACAAGCACCTGGACAAGTTTGTCGATCCCCAGCGCTCTGTCTAGCTCAGCCAGCTCCGTTTCATCTTTGCCACTGAGGAAGGACACCAGTTGTTCCAGGAGGGCCTTCTCGTCGTTTCTTCCTTCTACTGTTGTTGGTGGACAGAGAAGCTCATCTAATTGTGAGCTAATGCATTGGCTGTGGCAGCAGAAGATGAGAAAGGCAGGAAAAAAATGATTCAATTTTAAGAGTGCAAATGCAAACACATACATATATGCACAAATCTGATTTTAGAAAGTTCTGTTATGCTGGCAATGAAATGTTCTATAATTAGTGTGCAGAATTCAGAGACCATGTTCTTGGATGTATGTGCATTTGTGTTGGTATGCATGTATAACCCCGTATGTGCACATGTGAAAGCCAGAGGTTGATGTTAGATGCCTTCACTTCAGTCTCTGACAAGCAGTCTCACTGAAACTGGAGCTCACGAATTCGCTAGACTGGCTGGCCAGTAAGACAAGAGTGTATCTTGTCTCTGCCTCCCAGAGTGGGGTTATAGATCCAGCACACCCAGGTTTCAATGGGTTCCAGGAATCTGAACTCAAATCCTCACATTTACATAAGAAAGCATTTTATGCACTGAGTCATCTTTCTAGGTACAAAATAATATTTAATGTATAGCTTGACTGCAATTTCCATTCGTTTGCCAACTACTGTACTTAAAATTTCCATATTCTTCATGTTCGCTTAAAGAAGTATCCTAAAAAATGAACCAAATATAATTAAAAAATGGGAAATACTTTTTGAAGATTTATTTATTCATCTATGTGTCTGTGTCTGTGAATGAGTACGTGTATGTGCACCATGACTGTGCAGATGTCTGGAAAAGCCAGGAAAGGGTGGTGGATCATTAGGAACTGAGTGACAGGTGGTTGGGAGCCACCTGATACGAAGCGCTGGGAACCAAACCTGGGTTCTCTGAAAGGACAGTGCTCTTAACTGCTGAACCATTTCTCATAAAGAGTTCTTAAGAAGCCAGGTGGTAGTAGTGCACGCCTCTAATCCCAGCACTTGAAAGGCAGAGGCAGGCGAATCTCTGTGAGTTCGAGGCTATCTTGGTTCATAAAGTGAGTTTCAGAACAGCCAGGACTGTTTCACAGAGAAACCCTGTCTTGAAAACTTCCCCCAAAGAGTCCTCTCTAGCTCTCTCTTTTTTCCTCCCTCCATCCCTCTCTTTCTTCCTTCCTTCATCCCCTTTTCCCTTCCTTCTTTTCTTTTCTTTTAAATGTTGGTTCTGGGATCCACACTTGGGTTTTCATGCTTGTTTGGTAGCACTTTATCCAGTGAACCATCTCTCTAGACCTTCAGATTTTTTAATTCTATTTATTATGTGAATACCATTAATTACTATGACTGAATCAAAGTCAAAACAGTAAATTTATGCTTTCAAAGATGACTAAATTATCTTGATGATATAAAGTGACTATTACACACAAAAGAAATTAAGTTGAAAATTGTTTACATGCTGGTAGCTCATATACTAGCTAGTAGGTAGTGGCTCAAAAAATCAAATTGTTCACTGATTTATAAAGACAACATGCAGTCTAATCCAAACTGATATTAACCAAAGAGTAAAACTTAGGCATATATAGAAAATAATAAAAATATAATTACACGAGCAATATGACAAAGAATTATTATTTTGAGAAAATGTAAAGGAAAACAGTTCAAATAATGTTCAAAATTCATTTTTCCTTTGATTGCCATGTATGAGATATAGTCTGTGTTGCAAAACACAGATGCCTGTGTGAATTGGGAAATTAATTTCAATGAGAATGGACCACTGAGCAGATATACTTTCTTTCCTTACATATTCTTTCTCCAAACAAAGACACATGTTGGACAAAATAACCCACAGCTAAAAGTTTTAAAGGCAACATAACTAGTATATGAAGGCTAGTTTATCTACAGGTCTCAGGAATACATGGAAATCAAAGAAATGCAAGACACTGAAATGTAAAATGAGACCTGCACACCATATCAATCTTGTGGTGATTACAAAGTATAACTGCCTCGTGATCACACTGTAAATGAATCTGCTTGACTATGTCCTCTGGCAACCCCCTTTTAATGAAACATTCACATCAATTTATAGCTCAAAATTACTAGTGCAGACTGGAATCCAGTTTTGGGGGAGTAGTTCCTGGCTTAGAGGCTGATATCTGATAGTGTACAAAATGTAAAGTGTCTCACTTACTCGTCTGGTTTATTCTGATTTATTGTCGTCACAGTATTATTTGCCCATGGAATCTGATCGCCTGCTCCTGGTTGTCCAAACTGGTTATCGATTGCTTCTAATTCTAGTTCAGGCAATCCTGATTGAAGAGAAAGAGCTTACTGTCACAAAAGAGGATCAGGTGATATTTCAGAAGTAATACATTATACAGGAGAGTGAGACTTCCCCAAAAATATTATTCCGATGATTCAGATGGAAGGTGTCTACATATAATAAAAAGCGAATGAGAAAAAGCGTCTGACTCAAAACCAAATTGGGTGTTTCCTGTACACATGCTGACTAAAGGGAATGAAGCATTGTCAGAAGTTACTATTTTAAAGATAACATCATTTTGGTTAGCTGCTTTTTCAGCATATACCATGAAATGAGTGCAACAATCAGAAGATAAAATAGATCCACAAAAGGCAAGAGGAGACACTGAAAGGCCACTGCAGCTTGTAGGTAGAGCCCTTAGAGAAATCAGCTTAGAAAAATGCACCTCAGAAAAATTATCTATAACTTTTAAAAATTATTTTATGTGTATGGATATTTTGTTTGTATTTATGTCTATGCACTGCATGCATTCAGTGCCCAAGGAGGCCAGAAAAGGGCACCAGATCCTCTGGAACTGGAGTTACATATGTTGTGAGTCACCATATGGATGCTGGGAACTGAACTCAGGTCCTCAGGAAGGGCAGGCAATGCTCTTGATGACTAAGCCATCTCATTTCTCTAGCCCCACGTAGAAGCTTTCTGGAAGTTTTATGGCCATCTCTAAACTATTTACACTAGGGAAAACTAAAAACAATCTAAATTCCAGAAACTCAGGCACTGATCAATGAATTACAGTAGTACAGATACTAATAATGTAAAAGAGAAAAAAGTATTCAGATTTATATTGAGGTCTTTAATCCATTTGGACTTGAGTTTTATGCATGGGGATAGATATGGATCTATTTTCATTCTTCTACATGTTGACATTCAGTTATGCCAGCACCACTTGTTGAAGATGCTTTCTTTTTTCCATTGTATAATTTTAGCTTATTTGTCAAAAATCAGGTGTTCACAGGTGTGTGGATTAAAATCCAGGTCTTTGATTCTCTGTTTTTATGCCAGTATCAAGCTGTTTCGTTATTGTAGGTCTATAATAGAGCTTGATGTTTGTGGTGGTGATGCCTCTAGAAGTTCCTTTATTGTACAGGATTATTTTGGCTATCCTGGGTTTTTTGTTTTTCCATATGAAGTTGATTATTGTTCTTTCAAGGTCTATGAAGAATTGTGTTAGGATTTTGACGTGGGGATTGCATTGAATCTATAGATTGCTTTTGGTAGGTTTGCCATTTCTATTATGTTGATCCTATCTATCCAAGAACATGGGAGATCATTCCATTTTCTGATATCTTCTTCAATTTTTTTCACCAAAGACTAAAAGTTTTTGTTGAAACTTCCTTGGTTAGTGTTACCCCAAGGTATTGTTATTTGTTGCTATTGTGAAAGATGACATTTTTCTGATTTCTTTTTCAGCTTGTTTATCATTTGTATATAGGAGGGCTACTGATTTTTTTTTTTTGAGTTGATCTTGTATCCTGCCACATTACTGAAAGTATTTATCAGCTTCAAGAGTTCCCTGGTAGAATTTTTGGGGTCACTCATATATACATCATATCATTTGCAAATAACTAAAGTTTGACTTCTTCCTTTCCAATTTGAATCCCCTTGATCTTTTAGCCAGAACTTCAAGAACTATATTGAAGAGATATGGAAAGAATGGACGGCCTTGTCTTGTTCCTGATTTTAGTGGAATTGCTTTTAATTTTTCTCCATTTAATTTGATATTGGCTGTCGGCTTGCTGTATATTGCTTTTTACTATGTTTAGTATGTTCCTTGTATCCCTGATCTCTCCAAGAGCTTTATCATGAAGGGGTGTTGGATTTTATCAAATGCTTTTTCAGTAACTAATGAGATGATCATATGTTTTTTTCTTTCAGTTTATTTATGTGATGAATTATATTGATAGATTTTCTTTTTTTTTTTT
>NC_022029.1:47037423-47042347 GCF_000317375.1 Microtus ochrogaster
CTGGTCTCGAACTCACAGAGATCCACCAGCCTCTGCCTCCCGAGTGCTGGGATTAAAGGCGTGCGCCACCATCGCCCGGCCTATTGATAGATTTTCGTATGTTGAACCATCCCTACATCTCTGGAATAAAGCCAACTTGATTTTTTTTTTGTTTTTTTTGAGACAAGGTTTCTCTGTAGCTTTGGAGCCAGTCCTGGAAACTAGTTCTTGTAGACCAGGCTGGCCTCTAACTCACAGAGATCTGCCTGCCTCTGCCTCCCAAGTGCTCAGATTAAAGGCCTGGCTGGTGGATGATTTTTTTTAAAATGTGTTCTTGGATTTGGTTTGTCAGTATTTTATTGAGTATTTTTACATCTGTATTCAGAGGCCAAAAGAAGGTGTCAGATCTCTGGGATGGGAGTTACAGACACCTGTGAGAAGCCATGTGGATGCTGGGAATCAAACCTCTGGGAACATCCACTGTTTCCTCCCTCCCTCCCTTCCTCCCTCCCTTCCTCCCTCCCTCCCTCCTTCCTTCCCTCCTTCCCTCTCTCTCTTTTTCTCTGTCCCTTCCTTTGTCTTTTTCTTTAAAGACAGGGTTTCGCTGTGAAACAGTCCTGCTGTCCTGGAACTCACTCTGTAGACCAGGCTGGTCTTGAACTCAGAGATCCACCTGACTCTGCTTCCTGAGTACTGGGATTAAAGGCATGCACCACCAATACCTGGCTACCAACTTATTTTTCAAGATAGTATTTCTCACTGGACCTCGATTCCACTTTGGCTATACTGGCTGGCCCACAACCTTCTGGGATTCTCTTATCATTTCACTGGCCCTAGGTCTGGGATTACAGACATACATTACCACATGAACATAGCCTCTTGTTTGCACAGCAAGTTCTTTATCTACTGAACTACCTCACCAGCCTGATGATGAATTTAAAAGTATTTATTTATTTTTATGAATATGAGTGTTTGTTTGCATATATATATGGATGGTGGTCTGAATGAGAATGGTCCACATAGGCTCATATGTTTAACTGTCTGCTCCCCAATTAGTTGAACTGTTTGGGAAGGATTAGGAGGTGTGACTCTGCTGGAGGAGTAGTATCAATGGGGGTGGACTTTAAGGTTTCAAAAGCTCCTATCAGGCCCAGTCTCCACCCCTCCTTCTCTCTCTGCCTGCTGCCCGCATACCAGGACATAAAGTTTTTATGTATTGCTCCAGTGCCATGACTGCCTGCTTCCTGATATGATAGTCTAAAACTGTCAGCAACCCCCAATTAAATGCTTTTATAAGATTTGTCTTGCTCATGGTGTCTTTTCACAGCAATAGAACAGTAACTAAGATACACTGTCTATGTGCCTGGTGCCTTTGGAGGTCAGAAAAGGTCGCCAGATCTTCAGTAACTAGTTACTTATGGCTGTGCTGGCATGTAGGTGCTAGGAATTGAGCCTGGGTCTTTTGAAAGAGCAACAAGTGCTCTTAACAGCTGAGCCAACTATCCAGCCTGACATTTACTTCATGTAAATGCATGTAACTACAACCTTTAATTAAACTTAAGTCTAACTGTGACAAATGATATAAAAATCAAATTCTGTAGGATTCTGACAGACACAATAAACAGTATAACTAAAGCAATGATGGTAAAGCAATCACTTGATTTCTACCACTGCCTAAATCAGAATGGTGGCCACAGGCTCCCTAAAGTTGTCCACTGCTCTACTTTAACAGCAGATCTCCAGCACTAAATCTTTTAAGAAATAAAGCCTAGAAAGAGTTAATTATATTTCATTTTGAGAAAATGTGCATGGCTTTGTACTATCAACACCAAGCACTGCAGTTAGTTTACTTAATTCGATATTAAGGACACAGCATTTTATTTTACTAGTCTTTATGAAAAATTCTAAGAGAATAAGTTAAAATATTTTCAAAACATAGCCAGACATGGTGGCATACACCTATAATCCCAGCATTGAGAAGCTAAGGCAGGAAGTTCTGGAGTTGGAGGGCAGCCTGTTTTACCTCATATTTAAAAACAAAATGAAAACCCAAAAAGAAACAAAGAGAGTAAAATTCACGTGTTGAGTTTGATGTCCAGGCAAACATTAGTAAATAAAAACAAACAACAATAAAACCTAAAACAAAATCACTCTGATTCACTTAAAAGTTTTACTTCTATAGGTTCTATGCTTAAAGGAACTTGGTTTTATCTTAGGGCCACTTCAATCTTTAGACTTCCTTTAGAAACTGCCTTTTATAGAAAATCTGAGTTATTTCTTAGAGTCTAGGAAACATACAAGTTTTCTCTTTTGTTTCATGGCGGGGGGGGGGGAAGCCCTATTTTTAGTTAAGTTTGTTTTCTCACCACAAACGTGAATGAGTGTGAGTGTGAGTGTGTGTGTGTGTGTGTGTGTGTGTGTGTGTGTGTGTGAAACAGGACAAAAGGTCAGCTTTTGGAGAGAAGCAGCCAAAGTGGAGTTTAACAAAGGAGCCCCGAGACATTTAGAGGGCATTAATACACGTATGTAATGTTGTTTTTTTCAGATGAAGGTTTGCTACATTGTCCAGGCAGTCCTCGGCCTCAAAACATTCAGACATGGCTCTGCAAATAGCTCAACATAACATCGCATCAACTTAAACCTAGCCAAGGAGAAACTGTGTATCCCCTCTAGCGATAATGAACCCAGAAAAAGGTTATTAAATAATTTAAAAAATTTCTGCACAGCAAGGAGAAGGCATCATCTTTCAGGAGGCTGTTTTTGCCCTAGTTACTACCTCCAATGGTTGATCCAACAGCTTCCCATTCTCACATTCATGGCTAATCCCCCTCAGCTGTTGAAAATGAAACTTCTGGCTCAGTTTGTGTTACATCTGGCAGTAACTGCACAGCAGTTAAGAGTGTCATTGTGGTCTTGTAAACAGTAAGTAGAAAAAGGGGTGATCTCTTTAGTAAATAAAAACTTCCATAAATTAGAGTCCAATAACCAAATAGATAAACAGTCAGAGACTAAGAAGAGGTTGCCTAAGATCATTGAAAATGGTCAATGTCTACATGGGAAGTAGAAAGTATAAAAAGGCAAGATCTCCTGAGTAAATTGGGAGCATGGGGACCTTGGGGAAGGGTTGAAGGGAGGAGGGGAGAGGCAGGGAGGGGAGCAGAGAAAAATGTAGAGCTCAATAAATATCAATAAAAAATGAAAATAAAGAAAACAGTCAATGTAACTCAGAGTAAAAGTAATATACTTTGAAATTACATTGTGAAAAAACCCCATAATATTTACAAAGATAAGAAAATGTATAGGTCAAAGTACTGAGAAAGATATATAGAAATAGGAATATCAGTGGTATAATTTGTGAGAGTAATCATTTAGTATTACCTATGCATCTATCCTTTGATCTAGACATTTATATTTAGAATTTATACTTCAGATATACCCTCCCAAGTGATAGCCATCCCTATGTAAGGTTACTTATTACAGTTGCTCAATAGTGAAAGGTACCAGTCACCAGTCAGCTCTAAGTAACCCTAATCCTCATGTAGATACGAGAGGGTAAAGTTATGAACAGCATGCCACTCAAGAACAAGGTTAACAGACAAAACAGCCAATGTGTATAGTATGATGTCTTTTCCTCAGTGTGTAGCTCAGGCTGGCTGACCTTGAATTTGCTTATGTAGCCAAAGTTGGCTTGTAACTGGTTATCCTCCTGCCATGTGTACACACACACACACACACACACACACACACAAACACACACATAACTTAAAAGTACATACATGGAAGATGAAGAGAAGTCTGTCATATACTGTTTAGACTTACAAAAGATATGACTTTATTAGAATGAAAAGATAATACTACATATTGGCATTGTTTTGCATTTATAAGTATGTGAATATCTTAATTACTAAAATAAAAACCCACACTATATATAATCTCTAAGACAAAAAAGAAAAATGAATCTTAAGTACTAAAAACTTATTTCATGGGGAACTTATTACTTTATAGCTATATATTTTATGATTATTATTTTGCTTTTTTTGAGACAGGGTTTCTCTGTAGCTTTGGAGCCAGTGCTGGAACTAGCTCTTATAGACCAGGCTGGCCTCGAACTCACAGAGATCCACCTGTCTTGCCTCCCGAGTGCTGGGATTAAAGGCGTGAGCCACCACCGCCCAGCTATAGTTCTATATTTTAATGATCTACAAGTTAATAGGGATGTATATATTGAGGGAGTTGTAAAAAGATCTGTAGGAGGAGCTCAGTTATTTACTCAGATACTTCTGGAATTCCCTTGCAACCATTTAATCAGTCTACAGTCTTTTTAAAAAAGTCTCTTAATAGGCAAACTTGATTATAATTTTGAGTAAAACAAGTGTTCCTGGCACGGCAGGATAGTTCAGTAAGGCAAGTGAAGGCACTTGCTATCAAGATCAAGGCTGGCCCATCTTTACCTTGTACATGTGATCCTCCTGCCTCTACCTCCCTGGGATTGCAAGCATGTACCACCATGATCAGTTTTATGCGGTGCTAGAGAGAGAACCCAGGACTTCATGCATACTATATAAGCATTCCGCCAGCTGAGCTACATCCCCATTTACTGTTACTTGTAGGTACTCACCATCTTATTTACTTGTTTACTTTATATTGCAAAACTTTATTACAAATTTAAGATATAGGGAACCCTAATTGTACTGAAAGCATTAATAATTATGGACAGTATTATGGATAGTTGTTCTTTTAAAAGATCCCATTGAAGCTAGGCGGTGGTGGCACATGTCTTTAATCCCAGTACTTGGGAGGTGGAGGCAGGCGGATCTCTGTGAGTTCGAGGCCAGCCTGGTCTACAAGAGCAAGACAGGTGGATCTCTGTGAGTTTGAGGCCAGCCTGGTCTACAGGAGTTAGTTCTAGGAGAGGCTTCAAAGCTACAGAGAAGCCCTGTTGAGA
>NC_022029.1:47042447-47047181 GCF_000317375.1 Microtus ochrogaster
GAGAGAAGAAAGAGATCCCATTGAAAATATGGCATTCCTAGGCTTAGTTCCACTCCTGTCAGAGTGACACTCTCAAAAAACTAGCTGTATTTGTAAGGTCACTACACCATCCAGGATTTAAAGCTTAATTCTCACACTAAACTGGAAGGTCCAGCCAGGGTAAACTGCTTCTCAGTAAGATACCCAACTGATTCCTCGCATATTAATTGAGATGACAGCAAGAATTTTTGTTTTACTATGCTTTTAGAGTTACATTTATTGCCCCTTTCCTTTTCAGCACAAAGTGAAAAACTTCTCTGAATGCAGAAGTGTTAATGGGATGTGGCCAATGAAACCTAACTTTACTTGTTTGTATGTTGTTGATCTTTCAATGAGAACAGCTAATGAGTATTCATTAACCCTGATGCTACAGAAGTTAGACTAATGGAACTCAGACAGACCTGCTCAGTGAAGGAGATGGGGCAGGCACATCCCAGGAAGAGTTCCTTTGGCTGAGATCCCTGGTTACCCACCATGTATACTCATTCCACTTGACCTGGAGTAAGGCTGTGCTACAGGTTATAGCAGACACATCAATAAGGCCATGAACAGACAGAGAAAGCATGAGATGTTTTTCTCATGACCAGAGATCTACAACCCAAAGCCTCACAGGGTCTCATGTTGAACTTGGAGCTTGCTGATTTGGCCAGCATGCCCCAGGGAACCTCTTGTCTCTGTCCTGGGATTGCAGGTGTGTGCTGTCGTGTCTAGCATTTTATTCTCATGTGGGTGCTGGGGATTGAGACTGGGTCCTTATGTTTGCAAGGTAAACACAGTGCCAATTAAGCCACTTCTCCAGCCTTGGTATTACTTCTTTAATAAATGCGCTTGGTTAAAAATAACTTTACAAATTATCAAACATTCAATTGACTCTCAAGGACAAGCTCTGGAGATAGTTAGAAGGACACAGAAGGACGGAGAAGAAAACTGAGAGCTTGAGGCCAGCCTGGGCTGCTTTGCAAAGATCCATCCCAAAACAACAGTGAAAGCTCCAAACAAACAACCAAAAGAACAAAAACTGCAATCAGTGAAATAAGAAAAATAAAAAGGGAAAAACCCACAGTGGAAAGGAGGAAGAAGCCTCAGCAGAATTATGAAGTCTGAAGGATAAAGCACAAATGGAAAAAAAAACTGATGCTGTAACTCAACTAAATTGAGACACAGGGGAGAAGATTTTCCTAAATGGGTTTTCTCAGAAGAGCGCTAGGACAACTCAGGAACAGGCCATGGGCTATCGCTGGGACAATTAAAGGACAATGAACAGCTGCCACCAGACCTCTGCTCTGATGCAGCTGACTTTGGAATGTGCCCATGGATTAAAATGGTCAGTCTGTGACTCATGGCAGAAGTTCAGCCCAGGGAGTCTCCCAAAGTGGGTGCCAAGGCTGCCACAGGAGTTTCCTTGTTGCCGATCTCCATCCCTCTTATCAACTGAGAAATGAGGCCTCTGCAATCAGAATCTAGGTTTAATGCAAGGAAAAGAGGCTTCTTTAGCTAAGAAACATGCTAGCTACCATAATTTTCAAATTCTAAGTCTTCCAGAATATACTGAGAGAGTGAGAAGTCACCACTCAAGCAATGTCAATAGCAGCAAAGAGAGAGCAAGCAAATTTAATACTGAATGAAACTGAAAAACAAAATAAAAGCACTGCAATAGAAAGGATGGGTCATGAGATAGTTACAGTAAGGACCGTCGCACAGACGCTGGATTCTCACACTTTCCTCCATCCATTAGGGCAGCCTACTGTTTTGAGAGAGGTCTGAAAGAGTTGAGACTGGTGGGCAGGGTGTCCAGGCCCCTCCAGTGTGGACTCAGTACTTCGTCTTCTCTATGTTCTGAAACTCTTGGGAGAGATATCTCTGGCCTGCTTTGGTTCTTGTGGGGGGACAAACTAGGCAAGAAGGCTCTGGTGTCAGGGGGAACCTAAGCAGGCCATAAAGCTCTTTGGGGCCAGGAGAGGCTCCTGCTACGGCAAAGAGGGAAGCTACTGAAGTGAATGCAGCCTTGCAGGAGACAGTGCGGATCAGCACCACCCTATAGAGCAGCTCTCCCAGTTCTTCTTTCAAAATAGTTTCCTTCTACGTGTATGAATGTTTGCCTGCATATATGTTTGTGCACCAGATGCATGTCTGGTGCCTGGGAAGCCAGAAGAAGAGAGGCATCTAACCCCTTAATTCCGAGTTACTGACTGTTGTGAGCAGTCATCAGGATGCTGGGAACTTGGAATCTCTGCAAGAGCAGCCAGCACTCTTACCCTCTGAGCCATCCCTCCAGCTCTGACTTCTTCAGCTCTTAATCATTGTTTTTTTTTTTAAGTTCACAATATTTTTAGTACTGTTTTACTTTATTTAAAAAATCTTTAGTTTTTACTTTTTATTCTTCTTAAATTTACTTAATTTCATTTATATGGTTTTTTTTATTTTATAATTGGATTTTTCCCCTTCCTGGGCAGAGCCAGGGGTTGAACTGACATCCCCCTCAATGACAGGCACAACCACAAAGATCTTCCCTCCTCACATTCTCTCCCTTTTCCTTTTTTATTTAACTCTGCTTCTTCTTTTTGCCCTGTTCCTGGCTCTTGCCTTCACTGTGCTATTTTACTAGCTAACAATGAATTCTTCACACTTTCTTTTCCTCCAGTTACTAAGGCTTGTTTTCTCTTCTCTCTTCAATTGGTTAGCATCAATACTTATGTAGATGAGAGTTCCCATCTCCATTCGCGCTCTCTCTCTCTCTTTTTTTTTTTGGTGGGAAACATAGCCTGCTGGTAACAATTATTATTATTTTTTTTAAAAACATCTTTACTTCACCTATTTCTGAGTGATCCTGGTATAGAAAGTCAGTTGTTTTATTTGTTCTTCCATCATTTTTACATCTTTGTTTTATTTTAAGTGGTACTAGGTATAGAAATTAGTTAGGCTTTTGATGTTGCTCATTTGATACAATGTGTCATTTTTTTCTCTTAAAGATTTCCATTTTATCACTGGTTTTAATTGTTTTCAGGTAATTTGGCTATGATATCTTTTTTTTTCTCTTATAAATCAAGCCAAACAAGAAGTGTTGACTCAGAGACCTGCCTGCCTCTTGCCCTCCTAGTGCTGGGATTACCTGACTGTAAAAATAAGAGTATTGAGAATATGTATCATGTTCTCGAATTAGACAATGACAAGGTGTACTGTGAGAACTTTTTGTGTTAGGCAGCTGTTGAAGCCTTTGAATCTGGAGAATCATCCTCAACTAGTTCCAGAAAATTTCCCCTATTTTTCTGTTTGGCATTCTCTTCCCTTCCTCCCATCTTCTTCTACTTGAACTTGTGGTGATCTTCCTGACTCTGCCTTCTAATTTTTTAATTTGTACATAACATTTCCAAGAGATATTCTTGTCATTTTTCTTCTTCCTATGACACTGTTATCTTTACCTTTCCAGCTGTGTTATTTCAGGCACCAATGAACTCACTGTATGTTTTTATTGCATACTTTGTTTCTTCTGATTTTTTTCTTTATTTCCCCTCCTCCTTCTTTGTTTTCCTTTGGTTTTTGAAGACAAGGTTTCTCTGTGTAGTCCTGACTGTCTTGGAACTTGCTTTGTAGACCAAGCTGACCTCAAACTCAGAGATTTGCCTGTCTCTTCCTCCCGAGTATATTGAGTGTGACATCATGCCAGGAGAGTCTTTTTGGACCTCCAGCCCATAAATCAAAACATAGAGACTTATATTTGAAAAACATGATCTGACACAATATTGTGTTTCTGAGTGTTATTATGGGAAGCTCTGGATAAAAACACAAATCACTCTCCTTACAGTCAACCACTCACTATAACATCAATTGCAGTAGGACAGGGATTTTACTACATTAGAAACAGACAAGATCAATGAAAGCTGTAATTCTAGTATTGAAAGATGAAGGTAGGAGGGTTAGGAGTTCAAGGTCATCCTCAGCTACAAAGTGAAACACATCAGAACCAGTCTAAATGGAAATGAATGATGAGTTAAGTTCTTATGTCTAAAGATAACTGTTTAATGTTTAGTGTTGCATAATGAAAAGATGTCTCATTCTCAATAGACAAACAGCTTCTGCAATCATGGGGCAAGACAACACGCTAACCCACAGTTCTACTAAACACTTGAAATGAGATGTGGACCCCAGCACGTACTGTTCAGCCTGGGAGCAGATCTGGCAGGGGTGGGCTGAAGGGACGCTGGCAGCATCTCTGACTTGATGTTGACGCCAGTGACCGTACCATCCATCCGGTCTGTCTCACACAAGCTGGGCAATTGTGCTGCCTTCTCCAGCGTGGGCAGTAACTGATCAAACTGGTCAAGGTCAGCTGCGAACTGAGAAGAGAAACAAAGTTGGAAGGAACGAATTTTATATTCTCATCTGCAGGTGGAGAATGAAATCAAATGTGACAGAAACTGATTTAAGAAGGGAGAGGAGTGGAGCTTTATTAAAATCACACGATCTGGCCTGATGTGGTGGCACATGCCTCCAATCTCTGTACTTGGGAGGAAGAGGCAGGTGGATCTCTGAATGGGAGGTCAGCCTGGTCTACAAGAGTGAGTTCCAGGGGTAGGTTGATCCCGGATTTCCTGAGGAACCGCCACACTGCTTTCCAAAGTGGTTGCACAAGTTTGCATTCCCACCAGCAATGGATGAGTGTACCCCTTTCTCCACACCCTCTCCAGCAAAGGCTAT
>NC_022029.1:47048531-47054827 GCF_000317375.1 Microtus ochrogaster
AAAAAAAAAAAAGAGTGAGTTCCAGGATAGTCAGGACTACACAGAAAAACCATGTCTTGAAAAATAAAAAATTTTTTTACATAATCTATCTATTCTACTGGGGAAAATTTAGACTCTATGAAATAATATTCTAATACAGCAGAATGTAATAACAAATTATCTAATACAGCTTGGTAAAAGTGTGAATATAGGAGAAAAACTTGGGCTGGAAGATATGAAGATAGCTGTGCTGTGATGCATTGTGGTGTTTTTTTCCCCTGTCCTAGTTTTCAAAATACTGTAATACTTTAAATGTATATGATTATATCATTTTAAAATATAACAAGAAGTTTGTGTCTGGGTTACCTCACTCAGGATAATTTTTTCTAGTTCTATCCATTTGCATGCAAATTTCAAGATATCTTTTTTTTTTCCTGCTGAGTAGCACTCTAATGTGCAAATGTGCCACGTTTTCTTTATCCATTCTTCAGTTGAAGGGCATCTAGGTTGTTTCCAGGTTCTGGCTACTACAAATAATGCTGCTATGAACATAGTTGAACAAATGTCCTTGTAGTATGATTGAGCATCCTTTGAGTATATTGCCCAAGAGTGGTATTGTTGGGTTCTGAGGTAGGTTGATTCCCAATTTTCGGAGAAACCTCCATACTGATTTCCAAAGTGGTTGTATAAGTTTGCGTGTGGATACTAGCTGAAAAGCAAAAGATATTGAGCCTATAGTTCATGATCCCAGAGAAGCTAAGTAACAAGGTGAACCCTAAGAAAAACATACATAAATCTACCTGGAAAGGGGAAACAGACAAGATCGCCTGACAAAACTGGGAGCACGGGAGTGGGAGGAGCAGGGAGGGTGGAAGGGGAAGATGAGGGGAGGATGGAAGGGAGTAGGAGAACTTGAGGGAACAGGATAGTCGAGATGGAGGAAGGAAGAAATGAGAGCAAGGAAAGAGACATTTTGATTGAGGGAGCCATTATGAGGCTAGCAAGAAACCTGGCACTAGAGAATCCACAAGGAAGACCCCAGCTAAGACGTAAGCAATAGAGGAGAGGGGGTCTGATCTTCACTTGCCCTGTAGCCAGACTGATGAATATCTTAAATGTCACCATAGAATCTCCATCCAGCAACTGACAGAAGCAGGGGCAGAGACTTGCATTGGAGCACTGGACTGAGCTCCCAAAGTCCAGTTGAAGGGTGGGAGGAGTGAGAAAAGAGCAAAGAGGTCAAGACCATGATGGGTTTACCCACTGAAACAGTTTACCTGAGCTAATGGGAGCTCATCAACTCCAGCCGGACAGGGAAGGAAACAGCATAGGTCCAAACTAGTCCTTCTGAATGTGGGTGATAGTTGTATGGCTGGGGCAGACTGTGGGGCCACTGGCAAGGGCTCCAGGATTTATCCCTACTGCTTGTACTGTCTTTTTGAGAACTTATTGTGCTTGGATGGATACCTTGCTCAGTCTAGATATAGTAGGGAGGGCCTTGGATCTTCCCCAAAGCAATGTGCCTTACCCTTTCAGAGGAGTGGATGGGTCAGATGAAGGGAATGGGAGGAGGGGAAGGAGAGGGAACTAGGATTGATATGTAAAATGAAAAAAGAGTGTTTGTTTTCTTTTTTAAAATAAATAAGTTTGTGGAAAAAAATTTTAAAGTGTGTAAACTAGAGAGATATCAGAAAGCCCAGGAATTTAACAGAATAGAGAACCTCTGTTTGAGGGTATATATAAAAGAAAGTTGGCCTTTATTTCAGAGGAGTATTATACTATGAGTACTGTGGGATAATTAATTAGCATAAAATATTTACCCTGCTTCAGTTTCATTATTTAATTGAATTAAATTTTACCTTTTGAAGTGTATAAGTGAATTACATGTATTACTTTAAATGCCCTAGTCTTTCCAAAGTTATATTCCACATGCTGTCACATGCAGCCGTACTTCCTTAGTTTTCACTGCTGAGTAATGTCCCTCTGTAAGAACATATCACAATTATCCATTCTTCTGTAATGGAGTTTTGGGCTATTTCCAGAAGTAAGGCTTTATGAACAGTTTTAAGCATGGCTTTTATTATGCATGTATGAAAAACATTAGCCATCAGGGAAAATGAACAAATTCAACTACATTAAAATAAAAATTTTACTTCATAAAAACCAAGACAAATAAAATAATAACCATTTAACCATTAATGAAAACACAAACAATTCATGGAAAAGACACCTGCAAATATATAACTACTGGAGGATCATCCTTTAAATATATGAGGAACACATTAAAAAAAGCCAACAGACAGAGGAAAGCACATTAAAATAATGGGTATGACTAGATTAGGCAATGTACAAAAGAAAATATCCAAATGATTAATGGACATTAATCAGAGAATATGAACTAAAAACTATAGGCTGTTATACACATATCCTAGAAAGGTTTGGTTTAAAAGATTGACAATACAAAGCATTACCAAGGATATAGAACAATTACAAGGAATTCTTGTATAATAGAAAAACCACATACTACTAACAATGAGTTTATGCATAATTTAGGATTGTGCAATTCTACTTAAACTCAGCAGAAATGTATGCACATGAACACTGAGACAGACCTACCAGCATTATCTGATATACAGTGACATTACTTTGTAAAGACATTGTTAAATTTAATTTTAAAGCTCGATATTTAAATATATTTAATATTTAAAACTATTTTTCTGCTTAAAAAATAAAATATTAGTTTTATTTTAACTAAAACGTGAGACGCAGTCTTATCTTCAAAGAGCACACATGCAGTCAAAATGGGGAGAAGAACATGGCTTAGCTCAGAAAAGTTAAGGACCTTTCCAGGAGTAGAATGTGTTAAGGAAGAGAGATACTCAAAGAGACAGGGCAGAAAATCAAGCTGTTTCAAGAAGCTCAAGGGCCTGGGCATACTAAGTGTGAATCTTGTGTCAAAACAGAGAGTCTTAATAAACGGCACTGTGATGTAGTGTCTTTCAATTTGAAGACCTCTACATAACATGAAAGCTCTTCAAAGAGAAGGTTCATCTTTTCCTGAAATTCTTTCACGGTTTATAAGCAATTGCACAATACATGAATCTGTCTATTAATTTTCACATCTGCTCCACAACATCCTAAACATAGAAGTTTCTAACACTTGTGAACAGGCTTCTTTTCATTCACTTCTGTCTCAGGACATATTATGGAAAGGCAACAACCTGCTACCCAGAATCTAAGTTCCTGTTCTCTGCTGATGATGCAGAGTATAGCAGAAGCAGCCTTAGAAAAATGCCTTAACGAGCCCACTTTTCCTATGTCCTCATAGTTCTCTCTTGTTTTGTTCATATCAGAGGCTCCATAAATTAGCTGTTACCCAGAGTCCTTTGAAGAACTTCTGGTCTGCCAGACAGAAACTTAACAGAGAAATACGGGAACTAACAGATGTTATGTCTCCAATGGGCCTAAGAGACATCTATAGAACATTCTATCTAAACATAAAAGAATCAAAAACTGACCACATACTCTGTAACAAAGCAAATCTCAACACATACAAAAAAATTGGAATAACTCTATGTATCTTATTGGATCTCTGTGCCTTAAAGCTAAAATTCAACAGCAACACTAATTTTAGAAAGCCCACAAACACATGAAAACTGAACAATGTTCACCTGAATTACCACTGGGTCAAGGAAGAAATAAAGAAAAACATTAAAGAGTTCCTAAAATTCAATGAAAATGACCACACAGCATACCCAAACTTATGGGACACAATCAAAGCTGTGTTAAGAGGAAAGTTCATAGCACTAAATGCCTACATAAAGAAGCTGGAAAAAATCCCACGCTAGCAAGTTAACAAAACACCTGGAAGTTCTAGAACAAAAAGAAGCAAACTTACCCAGGAGGACTAGACGGCAGGAAATAATCAAACTAAGAGCTGAAATCAACAAAATAGAAACAAAGAAAACAAAACAAAGAATCAATGAGATATGGCTGGTTCTTTGAGAAAAATCAACAAAATAGACAAAACTATATCCAAACTAACCAAAAGACAGAGAGAATATTCAGATAAACAAAATCAAAAATGAAAAGGAGGACATAACAACAGACATGGAGGAAATCCAGAGAATCATCAGGTTATACTTCAAACACCCGTACTCCACAAAGTTGGAAAACTTAAAGGAAATGGGCAATTTTCTGGATAAACATCACTTACCAAAATTAAATCAAGATGAGATAAGCAAATTAAATATAACCTTTCCTGTAACCACAAATGAAATAGAAACAGTCATCAAAAGTTTCCCAACCAAAAAAACCTCAGGTTCAGATGGTTTCAGTGAAGAATTCTATAAGATTTTCAAAGAAGAACTAATACCAATACTCTTCAAATTGTTTGACACAATAGAAACAGAAGGAAAATTGTCAAACTCTTTCTATGAGGCTGCAGTTACTCTGATACCCAAACCACACAAAGATACTACTAAGAAAGAGAATTACAGACAAATCTCACCATGAACATTTACACAAAAATACTCAATAAAATATTGGCAAAACGAATTCAAGAACACGTCAGAAAAATTATTCACTATGACCAAGTGGGCTTCATCCCAGAGATGAAAATCTACCAATGTAATCTACCATATAAACAAACAGAAAGTCTACCAATGTAATCTAAACAAACAGAAAGCAAAACCACATGATCATCTCATTAGATACTGAAAAAACCTTAGAAGAAATTGAACACCTCTTCATGAAAGAAGTCTTGGAGAGAGCTAGGATACAAGGAACATACCTAAACATAATAAAGGCAATATACAGCAAGCAACAGCCACCATCAAACTAAATGGAGAGAAACTCCCAGTGATTCCACTGAAATCAGGAACAAGACAAGGTTGTCCACTCTCTCCATATCTATTCAATATAGTACTTGATGTCCTAGCTAGAGCAGTAAGACACCAAAAAGGAATCAAGGGGAGACAAATTGGAAAAGAAGAAGTCAAACTCTCACTATTTGCTGATGATATGATAGTTTACATAAGTGACCCCCAAAATTTTACCAAGGAACTTCTACAACTCATTAACACCTTCTGTAATATAACTGGATATAAGATTAACTAAAAAAAAATCAGTAACCTTCCTTTATACAGATGATAAATTGGTTGAGAAAGAAATCAGAGAAACATCAGCCTTCACAATAGCCACAAATAACATAAAATATCTTGGGGGTCAATCTAACCAAACAAGTGAAAGACCTATATGACAGGAACTTTAAATCTTTGAAGAAAGAAATTAAATAAGACACCAGAAAATGGAAAGATCTCTCATACTCTTGGGTAGGTATAATTAACATAGTAAAAATGGCAATCTTATCAAAAGCAATCTACAGTTCAATGCACTGCCCATCAAAATCCCAGCAAAATTCTTCACAGATGACAAAAGAACAATACTCAACTTCATATGGAAAAACAAAAAACTCAGGTTAGCTCAAACAATCCTTTACAATAAAGGAACTTGTGGAAGTATCACAATCCCTGACTTCAAACTCTACTACTGAGTTATAGTAATGAAAACAGACTGGTATTGGCATAAAAACAGGAGGGCCAATGGAATCGAATCGAAGACATGGATATCAATTTACACACCTATAAACACTTGATTTTTGACAAAAAAGCTAAAAATATAAAATGGAAAAAAGAAAGCATATTCAACAAATGATACTGGTATAATTGGATACCAACATGTAGAAGAATGAAAATAGATCCGTATCTATCACCATGCACAAAACTCAAGTCCAAATGATAAAAATACCTCAACATAAAACCAACCACTGAATCTCACAGAAGAGAAAGTGGGAAGTACACGTACACTTAAATGCACTGGCACAGGAGACAACTTCCTAAATATCCCCAGTAGCACAGACACTGAGAACAACAACTAGTAAATGGAACATGCTGAAAATGAGACTCTTCTGTAAAGTAAAGGACACAGTCAACAAACTAAAACGGCAGTGTACAGAATGGGGAAAGATCTTCACCAATCTCACATCGGACAGAGGATTGGTCTCCAAAATATACAAAAAAAAAAAAAACCTCAAGAAACTTGACATCAAAATAACAAATAATCCAATAAAAAATGGGGTAGAGATCTAAACAGAGAACCCTCAATGATGAATCTCATATGGCTGAAAGACACTTAAGGAAATGTTCAACATCCTTAGCCATCAGAGAAATGCAAATCAAAACAACTCTGAGATTCTATCTTACACCTGTAAGAATGGCCAAGTACAAAAACACTGTTTGAGAGGATGTGGGGTCAAG
>NC_022029.1:47055400-47062070 GCF_000317375.1 Microtus ochrogaster
AAGGGGGAGGAAGGGAAGGGAGCAGAGAAAAAATGTATAGCTCAATAGAAATAATAATAATAATAATAATAATAATAATAATGATAAGAGATGCCCATGCTGTGAAGCCAGGATCACCCACCTGGCTCTGGGACTCCAGTTTAACTTCCTCGGGAGCAGGTTTGGTCATTGGGGTTGGGTTTGTGTTACAAGGATCCATCTGTTCTTTCTTTTCCACTTTGACCTTTACATCGTCCAGACTCAGGTTTGGAGTTGATCTTAAATCTTTCTCATCTTTGTCTAAAAGGTAGCGCAGGAGCTGATGGTCTTTTGACTCTTTTTTCTTTGAAGCATCCAGTTCTAGTTTTATGCTGGCATTCCCCGGGGCTTGTCCAGGCACTGACACGGCAGAAGTTGACGCACTGTCCTTTTTCTCTGGTTCCACAGACAAAGTGGTGATGTCTGAGGGACTGCCCTCCTGTAAAAGCCGGTGCAGAATTTTGTGACGCTCAGTCAGAGAACTGTGGGAAGAGGGGCAAGTACCTCCTGAAGGATTAGTGGAGGCAGAGCTGGAAGTGCCGGTGCAAGAAAGTACATCTTTGCAGCTTGTGTCTATATCAGCATGCCGCAACTGCTGTTCTGCAGTTGTTGTCAACAGCTGTACTAGTTTGTGACTAGTTTGAGAGTATTTACTGTCTCCATCAGAGAGTCTGTCATTGTTATGCATAAGTCCTGAGTCCAGAGGTTTGCCATCATTAGCACTGTTGTCAGATTGGATCATTTCATTTAAAATGGATGCAATCTCTTTGTTATCTTTGGACTCAGCTTTTGCTGGTTGCATACTTAATCTGCTAGGTGAATTCTGTGAGCTCATCTGCCTAAGGCCTGGAGAACCAGCAGAGAAGCCAACAGAGTTATTGGGTCCTTCATTCAGACCTTGTAAAGATGTTACTGGGATATTTGAATAGGGCCGGTTATTATTATTACAGGCACCACTAGTAATGCCAACTGGGGAGCTTAATGTTGGAATATTTGGAGGAAATGAATTGTTTGGCATCCTAGCCCTTGTTGCCAAGCCAGAATTAGCCTGTCTCCTCGGAGACATGAACTGCGTGAGGGAAATTCCTGTACCTTCCATAGGAGAATTATTGAGGTTCAAAGAGGGATTACTGCTCTGGGAACCTGCCTGTCCCTGGTTTAAGGCAACATTGGCTACAATCTGATTTCCAGGTGAACATCCAAAACTCCCTTGGCTGTTGCTAGAATTACTATGACTGCTGCTGCTATTAAGGTCTGAGCTCTGTTGGCGGTTTACTCTGGCAGAGGCCATGTTGTTGTTGGATGGTGGCAACGTAGATGAACGGGTCACACCATGAGCTGGAGAGATACCAGGATTGACTGAGGGGTTTATTCGGGGAATTGACATTCCAGAATTAGTGTCATCTTGAGGAGAAAGCCCACTGTGCTCCCTAGGGGAGAAAAATACATTATTATTCAATCATTTTAATTTGTTTTATTATTTTTTTCATGATGACATTATAAGAAAGGCCATTAGCCTCATTAATGTTCCAAGCTATCAAGTAGAGAGTTTCTGCACCACCCTAAATTAAGGAAAACCAGGGAACTGCCATTACCTCTGTGAAGGGCAGCACTACTTCCTAGAATTGGCACCTACGGGCTCTTAAATCACTGACAGTTTCAGTTGTGTGAAAAATAAACTTTTCTTGGTGTTGGGAAAATATGCAATAGAAATACAATTATTATTGTAATAACAATTTCATTTGAAAGAGAAACTTCTCATGCCTTTATTTAGAAAGCATTTTACTTATGACTCCCCTGTTACAGCTTTTAAGTATTTCAACTCCAAAGAGGAAGACTGGGTAAGAAAATACTGTGTCACTGATGCAAAAATTAAAAAGGGTGATATGCAGACATAGCAGATGTTTTGAAAGAGAAATCACAATATGAAAAAAGAACTGTGCTAATTCCACTCACAAGAAAATTTTCAACTAAAACTAGAAAAAGTCAGAATACTGAACTCAGGTTTTACCAGAGCTCTTTAATCAAATGTGTAACTTTGACAACAGATTTGTGACTGGCATTACCATGTTCCAATAAGCAAAACATCAGATGGAAAAAAGATGAAGTGAGGGAAATGTCTTTGTTTTTAATGCTAAATTTTATGCAGTTATAACTTAGGGCTTTTAAATAAATAACAGCATAAAAGAATAATTCCATGAATTTTCTATGTGTATCAGTATAAATTTTACTTAGTGGGAGGGAACAAATTAGAATATTGAAAAACTTCAAGTTGAGAGTTTAACTAATGAGTAAGGCTTCTATGATAAACTGTCAACTTGAACTCCAGAGTCATAAACGTTGTTCTAATAAAGAACCCTTGAAAATAAAATAAAAATGTTATAAACACTGAGATCTCTTCTAAGACTGTAAGTGCCTATGTAGAATGTTGCAAATTTTTTAGGCACCATTATGTTTTCACCCCTAAAAAATGATTTTTTTAGTCCCACCTTTCCTGTCTCCCTTTATGAACAACAAAGCTACTTGATAACAAAACCCTTATACCCATTGTTGATATACTGATAGATAATTAATATTAATTATGGATATACTCATCATACTATTCTTATGCCTAACTTATAATTTCTCTCCAAATAAGTAGTACCTGTCGATGATATGAATTCCCATGATGAAAGGTTGCATGTCAGGACTTTGAGGGTAGCAAAGTTTACACTTGGTGTGGGCGCTAAGCATTGTCCCATCATTCAATATGAATCTATAGGATGGGCTGGAGGCAGTGCCACGAGTCATCACTGTTTCAAACAAAAGAAAAACCTAGTTAAAATTCTGACACTTGAACGCTGGGCAAAGGACGGCTACTAGGTCTTATTTCTACTAACAACCTCATTGAAAATGCCTTCTCAATTGCTGCCTGCTGTGATTCAAAGAATAGTTTAGAGATGTGTGTGTGGAGGGGCTCCATTTAAAATATACCACTTGACAAGTTTTAACTTACTCTCATTTGAACGGCTGCCTCCTGATATAAATTAGGACTGTGACAAACCGCAACCTAGTAGGTCTCCATTCAAAATACAGGGAAGTGCTTCTTTGCCTTTAGTATTATCTTTAACAAGTTTTTATTATTATTATTATCTTTGGCTGGCTTATGGTTTAAATTATAAATACTGAGATATAATTCATACACTTTGAGGTTCATCCTCTCTATTTTAAGGGGTTTCTAGAGTTCTTTATTTGCTGAGGAAAATCCTTCAGGTCCCATCTGACAAATTATTACACATATCTATATTATTTTTGATGCTATAATTTTTAAAATTTAATAAGCAAATTAAGATAAAATTAATTATTACTAGTAAGGAACAAAAGCTATGTTGTCAGTAAATTGCTTTATAAACAATATCATGTAAGTTCTGTCTTAACTGTTTATTAGCAGCAGGCAAGAATCTAGTTACTGGGGTGAGTGCTTGTGAAATATGGAGAAACTCTCCAAGATGGAAGGACTGAAATGTCATTGTTGTTTTAAGTAACACCATAGAATTCTCTCTTGAGGCTTAATAGATTGTCAATATAAAGATTAAAAAGGTAATACCCACTGAAATACAAGAAATACTATCACAAATGACTGTTAAAATTAAGCCTGTAAAAAATATTTTGAATACATTCATTTTTTGTGACAAAGTCTCTGTATGTAGCCCGGGCTATCCCAGAATTTGTTCTATAGCCCAAGTTGTCCTCAAATTTATACTCTTTTTGCCTCAATCTGATAAGTACTAAGATTAAAAACCTGTGACAGTATGGCTGCTTAGTTACACTTTAAATATCACATTGAAGAGATTTTAGATGATCAATTAATATTTTTTATACTACATACTATTCAAGATAAGAGAAGCTATGATCTCTTTTATCTTGGGTGTCTGGTACTGACTGAGGCAGAAGAGTCTGTTGAATTGGCAGTAGGATAAAGCTGCCTGCGTACAGAAATGAGGATGTAAGCTTTGCATACTTTCTTCTAAGTCACTGCCATGCTTGCCAAACACAGTGCATAGAGAAGTTCAGTAATTAATAAAGGATGAAAAGAATCTTTAATACACACTGATAACTTCTGTGGAAGAGTATAAGCAAATTTTTGCTATAGTCAGTTATAAAATTATGTTAACATTCAACTGTTTATAGCTTTTAAATAATATATTTAGAAAAACACAACTTCAGCAGAAAAGTGGCATTATACAATATATTATTTACACGAGTTTTTACAAGGCCAGACAAAACAGATAACACATCTTACATTGTTTTACTTACTCCATTTTATCCATTTCTTTATCTTGTTCATTTTTCAGATCTGCTTATTACACAGGGAAACACTGGTTACTTTACAGAGCTGCTCAACACAGCAGCATTAGCCTACATGTGGCCATTTGAAATTACATATAATGAAAAATTCACTTCCTTAGTCACACTACCCACATTTTTAGACCTTGACATCCACATGGTTCAAAGAGGGATTACTGCTCTGGGAACCTGCCTGTTGTTTAAGGCAACATTGGCTACAATCTGATTTCCAGGTGAACATCCAAAACTCCCTTGAGCAAGGAAGTCAGGACCGCGAGGGGTGTGTCCACCCACTGAGACAGTGGGACTAATCTAATGGGAACTCACCAAGGCCAGCTGGACTGGGACTGATGGAGCAAGTGATCAAACCAGACTCTCTGAATGTGGCTGACAATGAGCGCTGACTGAGAAGCCAAGGACAATGGCACTGAGTTTTGATTCTACTGCATGGATTGGCTTTGTGGGAGCCTAGTCTGTTTGGATGCTCACCTTCCTAGACCTGGGTGGAGAGGGGAGGACCTTGGACTTCCCACAGGGCAGGGAACCCTGACTGCTCTTACGACTAGAGAGGGAGGGGGAGTGGGAGTGGGGGGAGTGAGGGGGAAATGGGAGGAGGGGAGGAGGTGGAAATTTTTAATAAATAAATAAAACATTTTGTGGAAAATAAGTACTCTGAGTAATGAAAGAATTTAAAATACCCGAAACATGCCATGAATCTCCTAAAATGGGAAAACAGAGCCTGTATCAAACTCAGCTAAATACAAAACAATGTTTCCTGGTTATATATATTAAAAGCTTGTGAAACCTGGCTTTATATTTTCCTAATTTCTCTGTTAGAAAACATCTTAGGCTATAGACTCATTTAGTAGTATGGTAGGTCCATGAAGTCTGACTTGACAACTGTCACCTGCATCCATCTTGCTCAGGGTACCAGAAGCATCTTAACCTCAACTTCTCTTTGAAGTATTAGTCTGAACTGAACAGAACCTATAAATCTTCGCCAATTTCTTTTTACTCATATCACCTTCCTCCTAGTTTAAAGTTCTCAAGTGGTTTTAATATCCACTTTTGGTGTGGGAGTTCCTACTGTCGTTAATGAATAAAGAACTGCCTTGAGCCTATGGCAGGGAAGAACAGAACTAGGCGGGAAACTTAGGCTGTATTCTGGGAGAAAGAGGGGCAGAGTTGGGGAGACGCCATGAAGCCACCGCCGGAGACAAACGTGCTGAAACTTTGCTGGTAGCTAACAACCTCATGGTGATATACAGATTAATAGAAACGGGTTAAATTAATATAAGAGTTAGCCAATAAGAAGCTAAAGCTAATGGGCCAAGCAATGATTTAATTAATACAGTTTCTGTGTGATTATTTTGGGGCTAAGCGGCTGGGAACAAACAAGCAGCCACCTGAAATACACTTTTCTCCAGTCTCAGTGCAGACCTATGGCTTCAGTCTGGTTGAAGCAGTGTTCCCCTGTGCTCTGAGACTGACCTGTGGTCACAAATGTGATTCTGGAAGATGAAGTAGTAAGCATCCTTTGGAAGTATTTTATGAGCTGAGTGTCATAGTCTATTGTGATCACAGCACTTGGGTAGTAGAGGCAAAAGGGTCAGGAATTCAAGGGCTTCCTCAGTCACATAATTAGTTCGAGACAAACCTGGGCTACAGGAGTGGCTGGGTCAAAAACAAAACAAAACAAAACAAAACAAAACAAAAAAACAGAAACCAAAAAACCTGGGGGTACTTCCTAAAGCACTAGCCTAGCATGTATGAGGTTTTAGGTTCAATTCCTGGCAATTCCTGGCACTAACTCTATCTCCCCACCACCAAAAAACTTCAAACAAAACAAACACTTCATAAATTGTCTTGGTAGAAAGCTGCCAAAAGCAAAACAAAACAAAAAACTAAGCTAAGAACAAAACTGTTAATAAATATTAGGATTTTATAACAATTGCTACCTTCAAATAGTAAATTATTGGAAAGGGAAAAAGATGACAGATGGAAGAAAATTTTCTCTTGTCTAGTAATCACTATAAAAATTTACACAAAATCAAGGATATAGTAGCAAAATTTGTCTCTTTTTTCTTCTAAATTTAAATTTATTTAGGTGGACAAATAAAATTCTATTCATTTTAACTATGCATTATTATGCCTTGAAGTACTTATTCATCATGAATGGTTTAATCTAGCTAATTAACATATGCTATATCACACACCATTATCACTTTCATGGTGAGAAGACTTAATATCTATTCTCCTTCCTGTGTTCCTCAAGAATGTAATATATTGCCAGGTGGTGGTGGTGCACGCCTTTAATCCCAGCACT
>NC_022029.1:47062170-47072229 GCF_000317375.1 Microtus ochrogaster
AAAAAGCTACAGAGAAACCCTGTCTCGAAAATCAAAAAAAAAAAAAAAAAAAGAATGTAATATATTGTCATTAGCTATACTGTTTATGCATACAATAGAACTGTTAAGACTTATCCCTCATACATATCCAACTGTAATGCTTTTAGCAACATCATCTCAACAATTCCCCCCCCCCCTCCCATAAGCCACCTACGCTTCTCATAGCCACCATTCTACTGTTTCTACACCGTATGTGTATAACATCATATGGTACTTGTATTTCTGTGCTTGGCTTCTCTCACTTATTGTAATGATCTCCAGGTTTATCAGAGGAGTATCATCTTTTTTATGGCCTTACAGTATTTCATTGTGTGTATGTGTGTGTATATATGAATATTTTCTTCATTTCCATTTATCCATTGATAAGCACTTAAGTTGATTCCATATTTTGACTAATAGAATATAGGTATCGCTCTATTATATTGATTTTGGTCCCTTTGGTTTTATACCCAGAACTGGGATTCCTAAATTCTGTTTTTATTCATTTTTTGAGGAATCGCCATACTTTTCATTATAATGGCTATACTAATTTACAATCTCCCCACTCATACATTCATCTTTGGTCTGTCTGATGGCAGTCATTCTACCATGAATATGTCTCACTGGCTTCACACTGCTCTTATGTGACAGGCAGCAGAAAAACTGCAAGTGTAAATTAATACTCTCTCCATCTTTGACAGGTGAATGGTTCTTAAACTTTATCACTATTTTTAAGGTCTGTTAAGATATCTGGGCCCTCATCTGAGATTTTAATTCAGTAGGTAATTTAACAGGTGAGTTGCAAATGTTTTCAAAGACTATATCTCTCTTACCAGTATAGATCTGTTGAATATAAAATACTAGAAGATGTACTTTATCCATGGAATGCTGTTTGACAAATAGTCTTTAATCTCTAAAATCCTAGAACCAGACTCATATGAACTTTGGTGATCTTAGTTTCATGGGGGAAAAAAATAAAAGTCATTTTTATCAAGGAATTCTTTTTTTCTCAAAAAGTGGAAGGCATTATATTAAGAAATGTCTGATGAGGAAAAGGAGCTGGACTACAACTCCTTTTCTTCACACTGTCCTCTAAATTACTGTACTTCGTATGCAGAAAGATTAACTACTTATTAATTCACAGAGACTCCTAATGTTTTATAAACTATGGCTCTTTCGTATCTGTGTGAAGCTAAATCATTTGTATAATAAATACCTGTTTTACCCCAGTGGAAATGTATACCAACTATAGGTAAATCTCAGCTATGCTATGGTAGGCTGACTTTGGAAATTATGACAAAAATCAAAGAGACCCACATACTATTTCACACATTAAGTAATGAGTGGAGGCTGTGCTCCAAGTTCCAAACCTATTCAAGAGTCAAACACTGTAGATAAAATCAAAAGTTCACACTTAGTAGAAGGAATCTATCAATATTATCCTTCCAAGTCAGGATGCACATTGGGACTGCCTGGGAAAGTTAAAAAAATACAGATTTTTGGCTCTTTGCATAGTCTTGAGGAGCGGCATGGAGTTTAGTAAGGAGTCCTCTGGAGAACTACTACTCTGTTCCAGAAAAACTACAACTTTGAGATTTCTATAGATGGCTTTCAGGAAAAAGAAATTCTTCCTATTAGGAAGTAACTAACCTATGATGTAATGGATGATATACCATCAGGAAACTGAGGACAGATGTTATGGGAAAAATGTCAAAATTAAAAAGGGTGTGAGAATAATGAAAACATCTCATTGCATTTTAGGACTAGCAATTAATAAAATCTATCAAATTAAAGCTTACATTGAAAAAGGAGTACTAGGCTACCATATATGACAATATTTTAAAGTACATAAACAATCCCTTAATTTTAAATCTCTTAGAACTTTCTGACCTTGATTCACAAATAACTTCCTCTACTTTCCTGACAATATTGGTTGACTTCTTAAGGGTATGGAATATACTTGTTTTATGCTCCCACAGACCTCCTAGATATGGTAAGTATGATTAATGTCAGAACTTCAATCTAAGTCAGAAGACACATACTTCAACAGGCACGAAGTTAAAATGAATGGTACAGAGATCTCTGCCATCCAGATATTCTCTGACACATTTATTTTCCCAGGGAAAATCTTTAAGAGACAGACAAAAACCAGAAAATCCCTTGCTCTCACAAATTATCAAGTCTGACTTTACTTTTTTAATAGTTATACTTCTATTATCATAAGGGTCACACTGATTTTAGCTGCCCTGCATTCTCCTAAAAAACTGTGAGAACAACTGCTTCCTAGCAACCACTGTATCCTTGGCACCTTATATACATAGTGTTCTATGCATGTAAGGAACTGGACACATCTGCTGGATGAATGAATTAATGAATGAATGAGTGAGTGACTGCCACATGACATCCTAGTCTTTAGGATGTGCATCCTGGGTTTCAGGATCCATTCATGAGTTACTTTGCTTACCCATTTCTTCCTTTCCTAAAATTTATTACAGAAGCTGTAATTTGGAGAAAATACTTATCAAGCTATAAATTCTAAGAAAAGTTACTCAATAGTAATACACAGATTAATGAGAAAAATGTTTTACCTTCTTGAAACAGTTGTCGGGCATAAGATGGCTCTCTGCCCTGAGGTTGGAAAAAAGCATAAATGCATTTCCTTACTAAATCTTCCCAGCCAGTTCTGCCAGCAGCTCTCAGGGAACTAGTATCAATAGAGATGATTTTACCTGCACAAAGAATGAAAATTGACATTTGCATTAGTATGTGAGATTTAGTTCTAGTCAGGTATTAACATCGCATCAAAGCTAAGGATGTAGGTCAGCTGGTCCAGTGCTTGTCTACAATACATGAAGGTCTGAGGTCAATTCCTAGTACTGCTGAACAGGCCATGATGGTACATGTCTGTAATCCCAGCATTTGGGAGGTAGAGGCACACAAAATTAGAAGATCAAGGTCATCATTAGCTATATAATTAGTTAAAGTCAGCCTGGGCTACATGAGACCCTGTTACAAACAACCACAAACAACTCCCCAAAATACAAAATCAGCAAAATCATCTGGAGCTGTTGAAACGTATCAGTTAAAATCCTCAGACCTGTTCTTTGATTACACTTCCTGCACACTGCTCTTCTTTACTGCTTTCTGTGTGTTGACATCTAACTGTGTTACTTACGAGGTAACAGAAGGAAAAATTAAATGTATTATTCTAGTCTAAGTTATTTCCCAATGACTATGTGAAGAGAATATGAGAAAGAAGCAGGTTTTCCATTTTTATCTCCAGTTAATTCCTATAGGCACGTCTACAATGAAGACTGGAGGCAACTAAATAAAAATCTTAAGGTTTGCAAGGCATCATACTATTGAAATAATGCTTTATAAAATTCATCAGTTATTTGCTATAGCTGTATTTGTCCAAATTTCCTATTGGTTTTGAGAAAATTCTGGCAAGCTATTTTTCAGTTAATAAGAGTTCAGTTAATAATAATATTTTTTAGGACCATTTTTATTATATACACCCACAAGAGCCCAAGTTCAATCCCCAGCACTTCCCTACTCCAAGGGCTCTGCCAACTCAGCATCTTCTCTATCACTTGTTCTTGACCAGCTTCTGTATTTTTTGGAAATAGTTCAGTGAAAAACTGGTATCTCATTGATATCCAGATTTCAATTTCTGTAGTTACTAACAAAGCTGAGTATTTTCATGTTTCTTTTCCTATGAATGCCTGATTGTATTTCCTCCTCTTGATATAATCAAGTCAAGCCTACATAATGTATATGCTTTTTCATTTAAGTAAAATTACATACTCTCTTCTCCCACAATTTGGTTTCCTAATTAATAAAATATTCATTAACTTTCCTTTAACTTGTAATGGTCTGGGATCTAAGGTACCCAACTCTACTTGAGGATCTCATCATTCAACTCCTGGAATAAATGTAGATAGAAAGAATACCAGTTCAAAATTAGAGAATTTTGTTACTTAAAACAGTCTGAAGAGACTGAAATTGAAATCATAAACAAATTTTTAATAATGTAATTTTTGTCTCTTACTATGCCATACACAAAAGTTTATCATAACAGCAACTCACCTGCTACACCATCTTCATATACAATAATGCTCTTCTTAGGCAATGACTAAGGGATGGGGGTGTGTGTATATGTGCATGTGGGGGGGGTCTGGAATTGTGGAGTTATGGAAGAGAAAGTAATTATGTCTTCAGCAATAAAACTAAATGATTATGCTTAAAAGAGGACCATGAAGAGTTTGGTTTAGAGTATCTCTGCTTACCAAAGGGAAGTTGAACCAACCACCAACTAACCAACCAACCCAGAAGGAGGACTTTACAAAAAAAAGGGGGGAAAAAAAAGGGACATGAAGCCAGGCATAATTGTGCACGCCTTTAATCCTAGCACTCAGGAGTCAGAGGCATGCAAATCTCTATGAGTTGAGGCCATTCTGATCTGCAGAGAGATTTCTAGGACAGTCTGGGCTATTATGCAGGGAAACCCTGTCTCAAAAATAAATCACTCCACATATAGTTAAAAAGTAATATTAAAATGCAGTATTCAATATTTACTTTACCTCACTAGTATTTTCAGTAAATTCTACTCTATGATATAAGAAAATACTAGCTTTAAGTTTACTGTATTTCTCCGGTAACTTGGGATAAGAGGTGAAGGACAGTACTGTGGTTGAAGGTAATGTAGTAAAAAAGGAGAATACTTCATTGGGGATAAATATTTTCATTCTTAGCAATCGGTTACCATTTCCCACTCAGAAATTATGTGTATGTGTTTTTTTTTGTCTGAGTATCATGTGTGTGCCTGGTGTCCTTGGAGGCCATAAGAGGGCATCAAATCTCATGGGACTGGAGTTACAGTTGTGAGCTGCTATGTGGGTGCTGGGAATCAAACCTGGGTCCTCTACAAGAGTAGCCAGTGCTCTTAACTGCTGAGTCATCTCTCCAGACTTTGGAATCTGTTATTTCTGAGGTCCCTTTTAGTTGAACAATTATTGAAAAGTCCAGAAGTTAATTTTCTTATTTTAAACTGTCATGATTATTTTTATTTATTTATAATAGGTACAGCTGAATTTTCTATTTAAATTCTTCTGAATTAATGTAGCAGTTTACTTACAGAAATGAGAATAAGTTGAAAAGTACTGTCTATGAAATATCCTACTGCCAACTGTGTGTATATGTGTTTGTGTGTGTAGGTGCATGTGCCACGGGGCATGAAAGGAGGTCATGCGACAAGTTAATGGTATCAGTACTCTCTTTCTACCTTTATGTGGGATATGGAGATAGAACTCGGGCTGCTATGCTGTGCCATGTGCCTTTGCCCCACTGAGCTACACTACTGGCTTGTTCACTAAGTCTCTCATGTCTGATACTTACTACATAGCCTGACAAACATCCTTCTCAACAGGTTTTCATTCTATGTCTCATAAAGCCTTTATTTGACTTCTTTTTATATTAATCAGTTACTGACAAAAAACCAGTTTTCATTGTCAATGAAACATCTTTTCTTCCATATAAAATATTTCTGGCTTTCAATAAGGGCTCATTGAATTTTTCCAGTGTGGCTCATGAAAGAAAATGGAAGTAAACATGATCCATGCTAGACTGAAAAAGAGTTACAGAGGGGTGCAGTCCCTTCACGTGAACATGATCTGTGGCAGACTGGGAAAGGGATGGAAAGGGGTACAGTCTCTCCACACTCCCAAACCTCTCCTTACTGTTTTTTCATATCTGAGCTAATTTACTTCTCACTTTCTTTTTAGAAAAAGCATTTGTAACTTTTTGTTTAAAAATAAAGAATACAACACATAACACAAGAATACCAGATTTTTAAGAGCTAAAAGTTGTTAAAGATAAAAGAATCTTTAAAGAATGAAGATAGGCTCAGTGGTGCACTGCCTTAATCCCAGCACTTGGAGGCAGAGGCACAAGTGGATCTCAACAGAGAGAGTTCCAGGACAGCCAGCGCTACACAGAGAAACTCTGTCTTGAAAACAAAACAAAACAAAAAAACCAAAACAGAATGGGAAAAAAAAAACATGTACATTAAAATGGACAAAGAAAGAATAAAGTCAGTTGAAGTCATTTTTAAAAATTTCTTCTCAAAAATATATCCCTACCATCTATACCTCTGTTTTACAATTAGGGTGGTGACTGGGAGATGTGCCTTTGAGTATGCAGGAACGTGAAAACCTGAATGTCACTGTGAAGGTGAACTAGCTAGTAAAAAGCCTTGAGGAATTTCAAACAACAGCTGCAATTTGTCTAAGATGGGAATCAAATCTTATGGGGCTCTTAAGAAGAAAGCATTATTATCAGGCACCCCTACTGCCTACCTCTGGGTCCTACTAAGGTTAGACCTGGTCCATCTGTTTCCAGAGTCAGGAGTGCTCATTGTAAAGAAGGCCCTGCCACACTGACCACTTCCAGTGCAAACACTTAGGACACGTGGCACTTTTCATACTTGATGCTCTATGGCTCAATATTAGCTCAACCCTCAAGTAAGACCTTTTGGAATTACCACAATAATTTCAAAAACGATCCTCAAAAATATACCACAATATGGAACTATAGCACTCACTTTGTGCTTGTTTGAAAGAAGGTCTTGCTATGCTGTTTAGTCTTGTCCTAAAGTGTAGGTCCAAGTGATGCAATTGCTTCAGCCCATCTAGGAGCTGGGGCATAGGAATACACCTACTGGTATGGTTACCTCTTATCATTGATTTTTACTTGTCAAATACATTACATATTTTACTCGTATTTATTTGGGTGACTGTGTGTGTGTGTGTGTGTGTGTGTGTGTGTGTGTGTGTATGCTTTGTCTGTGATAGGAACTGGTTTTCCCTTTTTTACATGTGAGTTCAGGTATCAAATTCTTACCCACTGAACTTTCTGGATGGCCCCACCAAATACTTTTAAACAGAATATCAAACCCACCATATTTTATATCCATTTGCAAATGTATAGTTACATATGTTTACAAATTCAAATTTCTTCCTTGATTATAAAGATGGTCCAGATATATGAATGGTCTCTACAGTATGATGCCCATGACAACAATTATAGCATCTAAATATCAACATCAGGATGACATTTAAAATGCTTTCTATATAAGAATGGAAAGCAGAGGATGAATATTACATTTGGATATCATCATTGCTAAGTTTACATTATTAATATCTATGGAGAATTTTTAATTTTTTGAATACCTGTAGTATCTTGCTTGGTCATAAAGGACTCTACGCCTGTAATAGCTGGAGGCCGAGGTAATCGCCGAGCAATACAAATCAAACATGACTGGAAATCTGCCCAAAACAAGAAGAGAAAATTGAAGAATAAAGTATAGAGATAATTACTTAATAGTTTTGATTTTAAAATTGCATGTCTCAGGATTTATTATAATATTAGAATCACTAACATAGTGATTCTCACCCTTCTTAATTCTGGGACCCTTTAGTATAGTTCCTCATGCTGTGGTGACCCCAACCACAAAATTATTCCATTACGACTTCATAACTGTAATTTTAAACTTTTATGAATCATGATGTGAATATTTTTGGAGACTGAGGTTTGCCTAAGGGGTTGAGACTCCCAGGTTGAGAACCACTGCTAACATCATAACGTAGTAGAAACAAAATTCCTGGCAACACAAAATTGGTAGCTCTAAGCAGAAAGTGTATCAGGGGAAAGCTCCTGCCACTGAATATCTGCACATAAACTGTAGAGACAGATGCTAACAGCCAGGAGACTAGTCTGGCTGGACTTAAGCAGCACCGATTGTTAATTTTATTTTTGTTGCTTTCACTGCTATGAACTAAGCTCAAGGGACTTAGATTTGCCAAGTACAGGCTCTGCCACTAGCCCCCAATATAATTTTTTAATTAAAAAAATGTGTATGAGTGCTTTACCTGCATGTATATTTGTGTGTCATGGCTTTGCAGTGCCTACAGAGGCCAGAAAGCACCAGACCCACTGGAACCGGAATTACTAACAGTTGTGAGTAGCCATATGGGTGCTGGGAATCAAATCTGGATCCTCTAGAAGAGTAACCAGTGCCCTTAACTTTGCAGCGATCTCTTTAGCCCCACTGTGTTGGCAAGCTCTGTGTCAGCTTGACACAAGCTAGGGTCGCTGGAGAGGAGGGAACCTCAATGAAGAAAATGCCTCATACAGGCAAGTCTGCAGGGTATTTTCTTAATTAGTGACTGCTGTGGGAGGGTTCAGCCATTGTGGGTGGGATCACCCTGGGCAGGTGGCACTGGGTAAGAAAGTAAAGCAGCATGCCTTCAGAATCAGCTCTTTCTTCCAGGTTTCTGCCCTGTTTGAGTTTCTGTCCTGACTTCCTTAAATGATGGACCGTAGTAATGAGGGAATGTAAGCCAAATAAGCCCTTTTTCCCCAAGTTATTTGGTCATAGTGTTTCATCACAATAGAAACCCTAAGACACCCTTAACAATGTTTTTTTTAATTTTTATTTTTTTATGTGCATTAGTGTTTTACCTGTGTGTATGTCTGTATGAGGATGTCAGATCTCCTAGAACTGGAATTACAGACAGTTGTAAGCCGCCATGTGGGTGCTGAGAATTGAACCCGGGGCCCTCTGAAAGAACAGCCAGTGCTCTTAACCGGTGAGACATTTCTCCAGCCTCTTAACAATGATTTAAAAACTACAGTTTTATTTTCAATACCTTACATGCATCAGTTTTCCATGCTGCAGATTATTCTCACAACCACTATAAAGATAGTGATCATATAACAAAACCAATACTTATATCTGAAGTGGTAGTACCTTTCTCTTGACAAAGAATTTTCTTGGAGGGGGAGAAGGGTCAGGGACTATGTATCCCAGTCTGGGGTGGACATGTGATTTAACTTTAGAGACATAAGTAATGCAAGATTTATTTAGTAGAATCAGTAAAGAGTGTGATCTATATAAACCTATGTATGGGTCTACATTTCAACATGAGTAATCTGAATTCACTTGGTGGGATTCTCAAACAAACAAACAAACAAACAAACAAACAAACATCCCTACTCTCCATAAAGTGTCTTACTATGTAGCTCAGGCTTGCCATGAAATTACTATGTAAACCAGGTAGGCCTCAAAACTTGCAATCCCCCGCCTCTACATTCCCTGTAGTAATTACAGGTTTATGTCATCATAATTGGCAACAGAGAACTTTATATTTTTAGGATATACATTTTTTGAGTCCCATTCCACATTTTTAAAAAGGTGCTACATATACTACTGCACACTAATGATATAAAATGGCAATTTGTGCAAAGTTCTTGCTGGTCATCACCTCTGCCCCGTGCTCAGATTTGCTGAACTGCCTCTCACAGACTTATCTCCTCTCTTCCCTGGTCCTTACTCCAGGTCCCCATCTGTGGTGTTCCTTAACTTAACTGAGTCTTTGTTTACATGGATGACATACACATCCACCATTACATACTTAAATCCATGCTAACATCATGTTCATATCAGAGCCTCAACTCAACCAAAGCTTCCATTTTTTTCATAAACTTTCTATAAGATTTTTGCATAGTCTGAAAATTGCAGCGCCATCCTCCAATGTCTCCTACATTCTAAAGGTGAAACTTTATAAACACCAGGGTTATTTAATGGCCTGCTGTAACTGGTACATTTCCAACTGTGGGCAGGGAGTTACCTATTTTATTTCAAGGCAGCAAATTGGTTTGAATTATTTGACATCTAAGTGAGAATGCGGGCATAAAGCTGAAACTTTAGGGGTATTATTAAGGGACAGATTTGACGTATTTGTAGTGTAGTTTATAGTATTAGGAAAAAAATTCTGGCATGGAATTATGCTCCTGCAATTCTGGCACTCATAAAGTTGAGGCAGGAGACTGCTAAGTTCGAGTCTAGCCTAGGCTACATAAGGAGTTGAAGGCCATGAGGGCAAACAATGAAAAAAGCCAAATGGGCTGGGCCTGGTGGCACATACCTTTATAACAATACTTTGGAGGAATGAGGAGCAGAAGGAGGGAGAACATGAGCAA
>NC_022029.1:47072669-47102798 GCF_000317375.1 Microtus ochrogaster
CAATACTTTGGAGGAAAAAGTAAATGGATCTCTGTGTGAGTTTGAGGTTACCCTGTCTATACAGCAAGTTCCAGGTCAGCCAGAGCTACAAAGTGAGACCCTGTCTCAAAAAAAATGTAGAAAATTGGACTGTGGTTATGACATATAATAGAGTAAGCAGAAACATTATCTTAGGAAGGTAGTATGTAATCAATTTCTCCCATTCCTTCAAGCCAAAGATAAAATAATCACTTTAAAATGACGCTTTACCTTCGCCATCTTCTTGGATTGATTTTGGCTGTGACACTGTGAAACATTGCATTACTTCATAGCGCTGGCAAGCTTCTTGGTTCTCAGTACCTGGCTCATCTGGAGGGTGAATTAGCATCCTGCAGTTAAATGTATGGCTATTTCGGCGTGTTGCCTCTTGAGGCCAGGGAACTCCATTTACTAGGGAGGCAAAATTGAATATATGTTTGTGGATTAAGTGAGAACAGCATAAATTCTGAAGATATAAAAAAAATACTTCAAAGCATTTGGCTAATTAGATATTCATATTAAAAGACTGACATACATCCTCAGATCTGATATACTGAGTCAATAAGGCACATCTACCAGTTAGAAATTGTAACATTTCCAAGAAAATATATAAGAGCTCACACAGCAGATACACCACTTCACTAACAGTATTTAGAAACAAAGACAAAATTAAAAATTACTAGTGTGGCAGTTAGCTCTTTTTATTTGCTACGTATTTCAAGTCAGAAAATTTAAGGCCACAGCTACAGTGTTAAGCAGGACTCATCAAAGGCCAATCCTAATGGTAGGCTCTTTGTGCATGGGGCAGAAGACTAAAAGTTTGTCCAAGGACTCTGTGACTTAGACAAGAGCCATATTGGTTTCTGACAGTCATTTTCCTGTACTTGGTTAATTTAACTAGCATAGTTTATATGTTACAATACTTTGAATATGGTAGATAATCAGCAGTACCAAAAGATTGCTAACAAACAAACATTATCTCCTTTAGTATAAGAAAATCAAATTAGTTTTAGGAAAGATGCCCGTATATTTCAAGTACAAATCACTATTGTATGAGTCACAGTTTCCTACCCACAATGTCCCATTCAGCTTATGAGTTCCCAGGTGGCCAGAGGGGTTTTAAATGTACCTCCCACTGTTGACCCACTTTCATTTTACCCACCCTTCACTCTGTGAGGACAAGAGAAAGTATGGAAACTTACTCTCTTGCACTAAGTTCTGATTTTCACAAGTCGTTAGGTTTGGGTCATTTAATATTTGATTTCCAGTGCTTCATCTTTAAAATTAAGGATCCACTGTATAATCTCTAAAGACAATTGTACTATACAGTCTACAGTAAATCACCCCAAATCCCTAGAGACTATAATTCCATTATCAAACTAGAGATTTTACAGACCATTATTTCAGGCCCCAGTTACCACTCTTTTCAAAGAAGAAATAAGGTTTCTATTAACACTGAGGAAACAATGTAGGAAATAATAAAATACAGATGACAGTTCATACATATGTCCAATTTGTGGATTTATAGTGAGGGCCTTTTTCTTACTTTTGAAACACATATAGGCTAAATTATATAGTAAAATTAATGTAAAAATTAACCTACTTATTCATTTTTAGAGAATTCTTCTCCAACTAAAGTCAGTAAGACCCTATGATTAAAAAATGATTTTTCTTTAAGAATTTGTTTGCCACTTGTTTTGCATGGTATTATCCAGTCACTATCTGGGATGATCTCAGCTTGTTGAATGTACTTGAAAAGAAAATCTACTTGCTAAATGTTGCACAAGAAATTCAGCTAAATATATATTTAATTCAGTTCAGATAATGAGAAACAAGAGAGAAAAAAGAAAAATAGGCAGAGAAGGGACTACAATCAAGATGGCATAAAAAGCCAAAAGGAGAGCAGGTAGCAGTGGGATGAAGGGACTTCCTTAAAGTTTAATTTCATAACCTGTTAGCCTAAAGTTTAAGAAAAAACTTTTTTATTGTTTGAGAATTTCATCTATGCATATATTAATGTGTTCCGATTAAGCCCACCCCATTCCCTCTATTACACACTACTGTTCCCTTCCAATTTCATGCTTTTGTTTATATATAAACATAAGTAGACATTTTACATATATGTTTAAAGTTTTATTATTTTATGTATATGGGTGTTTTGCTTATATGTATGCCTGTGCACCACCTGTGTGCAGTGCACATAGAAGTCTGAAGAGGGTGACAGATCCACTAGAACTGGAGTTATAGACGGTTGCCAGCTGCTGTGTGGGTGCTGGGAATTCAACTCGGGTTCTCCAGAGGAGAAAACGGTGCTTTTAACCACTGAACCATCTCTCCAGCCCCCTTTCTTTGTTTGGTTTATAAAACTTCACTAAGGGGCTGGAGAGATGGCTCAGAGGTTAAGAGCATTGCCTGCTCTTCCAAAGGTCCTGAGTTCAATTCCCAGCAACCACATGGTGGCTCACAACCATCTGTAATGAGGTCTGGTGCCCTCTTCTGGCCTTCAGACATACAGACAGACAGACTATTGTATACATAATAAATCAATAAATATTTAAAAAAAAATAAAACTTCACTAAGTCCTCTTAGTGTTGCCAGTATGTGCATGGCCATATGACTATCTTCAGCACATGTCTCGGGGACCACATGTCTGAAGAAATCTGATTCTTTTCCCCAGCAACAACCAATTTCCAACAGCTCCTTAGTCAGCCATGAGACTTTATGACTACCTCCTCTCTAGACTGGGAATTTATCTGGCGTGGGCTTATTGGGTCTTGCGTACGCAGTCACAGTCATTGTAAGTTCATGTGGGCAACTATGCGTCCCTGTTTTGCTGTAGTAATCCTCTGGTTTTTAACTAAGTTGGGACCAACCTGGACGCTTCTCCACTACTGGCTAGTTTACATAATCCTGGATGGTGCTATGCATGCTACCAGGGAAGGAAAGTAATCATCAGTCTTTCTCAGCTATGAACACTGTAGAAACAATATCAACCAGCCTGTCAAGATATGTCTCCTGGTGTTATAGTGGCAAAAATATTATGAGATGAACTATCTGATTGGATTTAAGGCCCATTCAATATGACTGAACTAATTCCTGGCACTGTTAATGGGGCCAAGAAACTCTGGTAGGTAGGTCACAGGCCCTAGAAGATAACCTAATGTTAATCTGCTACATGGACGTGTATTAAGTTGACACCTAAAGACATTATTACACCCACAGATTATTGCATCTCTCAATCCCCATCAAAGAAAACTTTTTGTGGTAGACAGCAAGTAACACATAGACCCACATGGTCAATGAATAGAAAATAAGGGACCATGGAGTGCTCAGTCCTAAATGGGGCATCTGTATCAAATCCCCTTCTCTTTAGACTCAGGGATCATAGAGGAAGAGGGAGCAGAAAAACTGTAAGAAAAACTTTTTGGGAACCCCTCTAGAGTCAAGTCTCTTGCCAACTCTAAAATGGCTCCCTTAATTAAGATATATACTTCCCTGCTCCCATATCCACCCTTCCTCCATCCCAACCGTCCCATTCCCCCAAGCTCTCCCCATCCTCCCCTTCTCACTTTTCTCTCCCCATCTCCCATTACCCCCACTTCACTCCCACCCCCAAGTTCCCAATTTTTGCCTGGCAATCTTGTCTACTTCCAATATCTAGGAGGATAACTATGTTTTTCTTTGGGTTCACCTTCTTATTTAGCTTCTCTAGGATCATGAATTATAGGCTCAATGTCCTTTATTTATGCCTAGAATCCAGTTATGAGTGAGTACATACCATATTCATCTTTTTTGGGTCTGGGTTACCTCACTCAGGATAGTGTTCTCTATTTCTATCCATTTGCATGCAAAATTCAAGATGTCATTGTTTTTTACTGCTGAGTAGTACTCGAATGTGTATATATTTTACACTTTCTTTGTCCATTCTTCCATTGAGGGGCATCTAGGTTGTTTCCAGGTTCTTGCTATTACAAGTTCCTTGGACAGCTGAGGAGAGGGAGCCTGAAATGACCCTATTCTATAGCCACACTGATGAATATCTTGCATATCACCATAGAACCTTCATCTGGCTATGGATGGAGATAGAGACAGAGACCCACATTGAAGCACTGGACTGAGCTCCCAAGGTCCAAATGAGGGGCAGAAGGAAGAAGAACGTGAGCAGGGAAGTCAGGACCGCGAGGGGTGCACCCACCCACTGAGACAGTGGGGCTGATCTAATGGGAGCTCACCAAGGCCAGCCGGACTGGGACTGAAAAAGCATGGGATCAAACCAGACTCTCTGAATGTGGTGGTCAATGAGGGCTGACTGAGAAGCCAAGGACAATGGCATTGGGTTTTGATCTTACAGCATGTACTGGCTTTGTGGGAGCCTAGTCTGTTTGGATGCTCACCTTCCTAGACCTGGATGGAGGGGGGAGGATCTTGGACTTCCCACAGGGCAAGGAACCCTGACTGCTCTTTGAACTGGAGAGGGAGGCGGAGAGGGTGGGGGGAATGGGAGGGAATTGGGAGGAGGTGAAAATTTTTAATAAAATTTTTAATAATAATAAAAAAGAAAAACTTTTAGTTAGTAAAAAATATTGAGAACTAATAACTGTAGCCACTAAATTAATTCTGTCAATAAATTACATTTTAACTAGCATACTTCTTAAATAAATAAATAATAGTCAGATACTGACTCTTCCAATACATACAGGTAGATATTTCAGATGGTACTTCTAGATCTCTATATATCGTAATATTAATTAGATTTCTTTTGGCTTATCTAAATTATTACAAGAGAGCTTTTATTTTAAACCCAAATCTTTTAAACGCTAAGTCTTTACTTACAATGATTGCCATTTCATGGAAAGACAAACAGAGGCTCTGTGTTCTCCACTGGACATGGAAGGCTAGATCTGGACTAGAGATATAAAGTACTGATGAAAGCCAGGGTTTTGTTTGAGTGTGCTGGGGAGGCTGTCTAATCTCTACTAGTTGTTCTTTCTTTTCTCACCACAATTCCTCTCTAAAGAATAAATGCAACTACTAGTGTTTAAAAAAATGGTAACAAAAATCCAATCAAGATATTGCAAAAACAAACAATAAAAAGGCTTTTTCTTGTTTCAGTATTGGGACTTAAACTCAGGGCCTAACTGCTTGCCAGGTGTGTTTTAGGCAAGTGCTCTACCATTGAGCTGCATGCTCAGCCCAGAATTCTTTTTAATAAAGAAGCAGTTATTCAGTTCAATTTTATTTTATTTTAAATATTTTTATTTTTAAAGCTCAATTCTAAAAAGAACTAAGGAAAACTGAACTTCCTTACTGACAACTTCTGTAAAAACATCTGCCTCAGTTTTATGGGGAACAGATGAAGGAGCAAGTTATGAAAGGAGAAGAATGTTCTTCAATGGGATTAATTTCTAAGACACCTAAAATATCAAGTAATACAAAATTACAGATCCATTTTTCATGAAATTAAAAGTCCAAAAACATTTAGATAAAGTCAACAATAGTAATAGTTACTGAACTTAAAGGAAATTCAACTAGGAGATAGGTTAAGTATCATTTGAATGCCCTCCAAACTTCCTATGAAAGATGAGAACTAAGAAGGAATTAAATGTGTTTTAAGGTTACACTGCTAGCAGGTGGTAGAGGAAGAACGCATTACCCATGTCTGTTTTATACCAAAATGTCAGCAATCTTAATGATCTTAATTTTTTTCCCCCCTCTAAGACAGGGTTTCTCTGTGTAGCTTTGGAGCCTGTTCTGGAACTTACTTTTGCAGACCAGGCTGGTCTTAAACTCACAGAGATACACCTGTCTCTGCCTCCTGAGTGCTGGAATTAAAGGCGTACGCCGCCACCACCTGGCCAGTGATCATAACTTCTATAGTGTCTGCATCACTAGAGCTGTAATTGCCACAGACTGTGAGAATTTATTTCCATTTTTTCCAAACTTTGAGTCACAGCTTATTAGAATTTTACAAATAAATCTTCACCATATAGGCTCTTGTATGTGTGTGTGTGGTGTATGCACATGTCTGTGTGGGTATATGCATGTGTGTGCATGTGGAAACAAGAGGTTCACAATGGGTATCTTCCTCAATAGTGTCCTACCTTGTCTTTTTCTTTCCACAAAGTCTCTTATTAAACCTAGACCTCCCCCATGTGGCTAGACTGGCTAACCAGCAAGTCCCAGGAATCTTTCTGACTTTCTAGCCTTGGTTTAACAGACATGCTCCACCATGCCCATACCTTTACATGGGCTCTGGAGGATGAACCCAGACTTGTGTGGCAAGCACTTTACCGATTGAGCCAGCTCTCCAGCTCTGTCCATCTTCATGGACAGAACCTCTCACTATATTTGCTTTTCAGTGTTTAAATTTAATTTTACCCCTTTATAAGTATTATGCATGAAAGTAGAGACTTTAGACACCGAAGTCTTCTACACAAATAAACTGAAAAGCAATTTTAAAACACACTTTTTATGCTAGCCTTTGAAATTTCTTGATGTAAGTGAAAACAAAAATATAATCTTTGACTCACAGCAGTGAACTATGCACATGTAAGGTAAATATATATGTATATATGCAGATTTGTAAATAATGATCTTAATTTTTCAAATTTCTTTATAGTCTGAAAAATTTTTTTGGTTGTATGTTGGTATACACACATAATGATTCGACCTTATTTTGCTTTCTGATTTTCTAATAATTTGATAGTTTTGATAATGGAGATTTTAAGTACAGATGCAATAGCAATATATTTTCTCTTCAATGCTTCTTAGAAAAGCATCTTTTCTAAGTTAGTACAGTTGGGCTTTATTCTTCTCAGTGGTGTCTGACAGGTGACCAAGTGCCACTGCAGAACTAGATGATAAACTCCTGAGTATGCCCTGTTTGTGGGTGGACTCTCTCGTACTGGCAGTACAGTTAGGCTGTATCATTCCTAGGTTTCTGTTCTTTCCTTCTTTGGGGAAATGAGGAAATGGTGCCGCTGCAGAGATTGCCACATCTCTTCCAGTTGTGTTGGAAGTTGGTTGGAAAAGGCTAGTCAAGGACCTACAGGTGGTCGGAGCAGAATCACCATGATATCAGACATTAGATGACATTCCAGTCTTATTAACCTCTTGGCAGTGATGGGGGCAAACTGAATAGTAACATATCTACAGTAACCACATTGGGATGAGTAATGTTGTGGCTTTTGAACAATGAGCCCCTTCTTCAAGGGGCAGAAGAAAGCTCTCTTCCCAACCAGGCAATCTGCTAAACTCAACAAATATTTTGTTAATACAGATGGGAATATGAATTTTCTCTTTCTTTTCTTTTTTTGGAGACAGGGTTTCTCTGTAGCTTTGGAGCCTTCCTAGAACTCCGCCTGCCTCTGCCTCTCCTGGGATTAAAAGCATGTGCCACTACTACCCGGTGGGAATATGAATTTTTTTTAAGGCAACAATAAAATGAATTAGCTCAATTAAATCTGCATCCAAGATCTGAACAAAAGAAACTATAGGGCAGAACCAGAGGAAGAAACTCAGGTGTCACCTGTAGTGACACAAAGGGATCTTAGTTTCTCTTCCCTGAGCTCCTGCATCAGTAAATGGTACTAAATGGTGGTGAGGACCCTCCTAACTGCTATCACACCATGTATCTATGAAAAACTCATGTTTGATCAATTTATCTGTGTGATGTTAGTCTTATTTCAGAGGTAGTTGAATAAAGAAATAGTGGGAGAAACAGCAACAAAAAAAACTGAAATAAATTGAATCGGAAATCAAATATGTAAAGCTTTTCATTTTCTACTAAATAAATGTACACTGACAAAACATATCTACTTTAGAGACTAGGAATTCAATCGATAGGAGTAATTGGAACTTGAGTCCTGAAAATCTTTCTAGCAGGAGTCTCAAAATTCAAGGAGCAAACAAAGGGCAGCCGTGAGTCCATTCAGGTCCCTAGAGGATCAGCAGTTTAGTGGGTGAAACAGCAGCTGGAGATAAGGCCGTTCATCCTCTCAGCTGGGCGTCTCCCCAGTGGGGAAGCCATCCAGTCATAGTTGGACTAAGGAGTTGAGAAAAACTTACATTCCAAATGCTTACATTTTGGAAGTATAAAATACAGCAGCATACCCCTCCTGACCCTTCTCTTCCTTCTGTCCTTTATTCTGAGAGCAGGGCAGCGAGAAGGGCTCTCCTTTCCTGCATATAATCAAAACTGAAAACAAAATGAACTTTAAGTAGAATCTTCTTGCAGTAAGGTAACTTAACCATGCTGGCTTCCATACATACTGTCACACCACATGGCAGTACACTGATGATACGGATTCTTATGAGCTATTGATATACCTGAAGCTGTAGCCACATTACAAATACTTTAAGTATATGTTATAATACTAAGTATTAGAAGTAAAAGGTTACTTTCTTTCTACCTAGTGATTTTGGTAGCAGATTCTTGACAAATTCTGCATGATCTCCCACGTGCAGTATGCTGTAGACGCTGGTATTCATTAATTCCTCCTGATTGTATCCCAAGTAGCTGGTCACATTTTCTGACACAAATACAATTCTTCCTTCACAGTTCACAACAAAGAAAAATCCATCTAAAGCCTGCAAAGCCAGGAAGGGGGTAAGGAAGAAAAAGAAAAGGATTAAGACATGAAGACACTGATTAAAAACACTGGGAGGTTAAAAGATAAAAGGAAATACATTTTTCTATTAAAAAGATATTAGAGCTGGAAAGTGGTGGCGCACGCCTTTAATCCCAGCACTCGGGAAGCAGAGACAGGCGGATCTCTGTGAGTTCGAGGCCAGCCTGGTCTACAAGAGCTAGTTCCAGGATAGGCTCCAAAGTTACAGAGAAACCCTGTCTTGAACCCCCTCCTCACAAAAGATATTAGAAATAAATATATATCACGTTAAAAAAGAAGACTGCTTCTTTGTGGAGGGAGGTCATGATTTTTCAAATGGGTTTTATACTAAAGATTCCAGCAGGTATGAATGAAAAATATCAACCTTCTTTTTCAGAAACAATTTCATCTAAATATTTATTTTTATTATTTTTAATAATGTATACGTGTGTGTATGTATGAGTTTGTGCACATGAATGCAGATACCGTTGGAGGCCAGAGATGTTAGATACCCTGGATAGCTGAAGTTATGGGTTGTTGTGAACTACTTGCCTGACATGGGTCCTAGGAGTCAAACCTGGGTCTCTCGCAAATGCAGTTATATGCTCTTTACTACTAAACAGTCCCTACAGTTCTAGAAATTATTTTTTATAGTAGCAAATGTGAAGTAAGTGACTTATTCAGTCTTGAAAAAAATCTCTGCACTATGTTGGTGAATAGGGGCCTTTGCTTGTGAGGAACCTGTGGAAGAATGAGAGGACACTCATAATAAAGTACTAGAGATCGATGTGGTGTCACATATACATGAGACACTGAGCACACACAGGATGCCTCACTGGGGAGTGGTGGGGGTGACGAGAAGCACCTTTCAAAGCCTCCCCAACTCTGGGAGAGCTAGCATAGCGAAGAAGGGGAAGAGCGCTCAGGGGAAGTCACTGGAGGAAGAGAGGAGCACATGGCACATGGCAAGGCAAAAGTCGTGTGGAGCAGAGGAGTAAGAAGTACAGCGAGGCCTACGGGTGGCAAAGAAGTTAGTGGAATGGACAGGAGCCAGGTTCCCAGGGCCTTCTATGTATAGAGAGCTGCTCTAAGAGGAGATATATGTACCCCTAGGGACACAGAATATTTCCAGAGGCAGAGAAATTGTTAGAACCTTTAGATTGCAATCGAAAACATATGGAAGAAATAAACTCTAATAAACATATAACATGATGGTCCTTCACGAACTTCCAGACAGTTCCAAATTTCTAGGGAAGATCTAGATTACAGAAGTTGACAGTTTCATCTTGTTTATTTGGAATCTTCTTAGCTATTTGAAAACGATGCAATTAATTTGTTACAGAATATACAAACTAACAACCCAATTAAAAAATAGGCTATAGATTCAAATAAGTTCTCAAAAGGAGAAATAAAATGATGGAAATGCAAATGAAACAACTTTGAGGTTTCACCTTACCCAATCAGAATGACTAAGAGTAAAAAACAATGGTCAACAAATGCTGCTTGGGGAAGGGAAGTAAAGTGGGGTAGCCACTATGGAAATCAGTGTGGAAAATTCTCAAAAAACTAAAAATAGATCTACCATATGACCCAGCTATACCACTCCTTGGCATATGCCCAAAGGACTCAACATCTTATTCTACAGATATTTGCTCAGCCTGCTCATTGCTGCTGTAGTCACAATAGTTAAAAAGAAATGGAAACAGCCTAAATATCCTTCAGCTGATGAAGATGTGCCACAATCCCAACCTTAAAAAATGACAGAAATTCAGGGACTTTTGGGACTGGCGTTATGAATATGAATATACAAACATCTGTATTTTCTAAACTGTGCCTGATGAAGACAATTTGCTATCATTATTTTTCTACAAGTTTCCCTCACGTGTTCCTGGGGAGGAGTCTCCTGACAGCTGACCTTATGGCGTTATACAGGGCTGATAACAAACAGACGCTTGTCCATTAAGTTCACCACCATCAACCTGAGAGCCTTCCCATCTGCCCAGGATGTCACTTTCTAAGGAGAGTCACTTTGGTCTCACAGCAGGGCCCATATTGGGCAAGACTTCTTGCAGACCCCTGGCTTTAAACGAGATAGTCACTTAAGGTCACTTGACAAGGGTTTCAGAATAAAATACATAATTCCCAATATTTTTTACAGTACCCATACAGGAAAAACAATGGAAGAATTTACAAAGGTTAAAGACAAAGTAAGAATCCTGCAGTGGGTGTAAAGATTCGTTGAGTAAGGTCTTTAAGACGGCAACACTCTATGTTTCATATAAACGTGCACTCTGTTGTAATTAAACCACGAGAGCAAACGTGTGCAAGTCTGTTAGGGAGACCCGCCGCTTCCAGAAAGAGGGCTTGAGAAAGGACAAGGAAAACATTTAGTTTGCATATATTTTGATAAATACATAGACAATTTGTTTTCAAGAGACAAAAGCTTTTAAACATTCACATATGAGGGAAAATGGTTATTTAAGGTGATGAGCTTGGAAACAAAGTTGTCTATATTCAACATCCAGCAGCAGATATTCTAGAGAGAGCTGACAGAGGTGAAACACTACAGTATTTCACTTGCACAATAATTCAAGTTCTTCACTTTATAAAGTTTGGTAGTGATTTAATTCTCATTTACAGTGTGTGTATAAAATCAATTTAAACTTTTTTATTCAGAAAATATTTTGGGCAGTATCTAATCCAATGAATAGGGTTGTTTTTCACATAAAGGTAGGATTCTACAATATACATAAATTGTACTTGCTAGCTTAATAATTCAGTTTTCTTTTTCTAGATAATTCTAATCACTCCAGAAACAGAAGGCAAAGCCATTGTGTAGGCTTTGGTTTGCATCAGATTCCTTAGAATGCCTATATGAAAAATTTTTATGTTCGTTACTCACTTTTATTTTGAAAAAAAAAACCATGAAGCAGTCTTTATAATAAAATCCTATTTTAAAAGTTTAAAGAAACACTTTGTTTCATATTTTATTAATTGGATATATGACATGAAATGAAGATAAAGAAAACTTAATTGGTAAGGACAGAGATTTGCATTAGGGGGTCAGGAAGGACACTTACCTCCAAAAGAAGAGGGCCTAGCGACTCCTTTTCTATCACCCCTTGACTGCTGGATGAGATGTCGGACTTCTGCACATCATCGTCAGTTGTTGATTTCTCTGCAACAATAAAACTTTAAAAACTATACATCCAAAGAGAGCTCATTATAATCAGAGCAGTTAAGAAGACAGATTTAGACCATTGATATAAGGAAGATTTTTTTATTTTTAAGCAAATTATAATAATTTAAAGACTCATTAAGTTCATGTATACTACTATATGTGAAAGAAAAGCATTTAAAATTTTAGGGAAAACTGAAGATGGGAATAATTATGTGTCAGGTAATGGCCTAAGGAATGGGAACACAAGTGACAGGCAGTTCTGGGTCCTGTCTGTAGAGGAAAGAGGCATTCCTGTCTGTCTTCCTCTACCCTAATCTGGCCAGCGGGATGCAGACAAGTTGGCCATATTTGTTACATGTGATGGAAATAGCCTAGGAATGGCAGCAAAATCCACATGGGGAGTCTGAATCCTTGACTACCTGTATTATTCTGTTCAAGACACTTCATTTTGTTCAAGTCATTACATTTATGCCTCCTACAATCCTCTCAGGATATGTCTTTACATTATTATATTAATCAACATTTAATATCTCCATAATGATGGTTATAAATATATTTTATTGGTAAATTCAGGTGTATTTTATATTTTGCATATTATCTATTTTACTGTATGTTTTTATATATTATATTTTGTGTATAGTTTAAAGTTTTCAAATTTTCTATGCCATTTAAGTCATTCCTAAACACTACCCCTGAGCTTAAAAATTTCTCTGGCCAGGTATGATGGCACACACTTTTGGTCCTAGCACTGGGGAGAGAGTGGCAGGTAGATAGATCTCTGTGAGTTTGAAGTCAGCTTGTTCTACATAGAGTTCCAGGCCAGGCAGAGCTACACAGTGAGACCCTGTCTGAAAACAGAACAACACCCCCCCACCCCCTGCCAAATCTAACAATAGCCACACAACCAAACCCAAACCCAATAATGAATATCCTTCTCTACTTGGCCAGATATCAGACCCCAGCAGCATTTCTTCTAGAACCCTCTCCACGTGCTCCAATTGCAACTGCTTCTCACATTTTGCTAGGTGTCTACACAACAGTATTGTCTGTGTCTCCTTTCCCTGTCCTTCTGTGTTCAGATTCCAGTTTCCCTGGGTTAAGAGCCTACATCTCTGTTTCTTAGATTACTACTGAGGCTCTGATGGCAGTGTCTGAAAAAGGGTTAAAAGAAGATCCCTGTTTTCCATCCATAATTCTGTCATGAACACAGAGTTACAGGTCTAGAAGTCTTGTTTTCAATGTTACTCGGAACTCATTCTGAAAGCAATCCATTGTACTTGAGACCTCTCTCTGGTTTTTCTCCTTGGCGTTTTAACATGGCACCTAATTGTGCACAGGTGTGAGCACTCTGTACTAACTGTGCTGGGCCTGTATGAGTGTGTGTGTCCTGCCACAACCTCCATTCTTCTTCCCCTAGCTCCCCCAACTCTCTTGTTGAGACAGGGTCCTCCTATACAGCACAGGCCGACTTAGACTTGGGGTTCTCCTCCTGCCTCAACATCCCAAGTGCTAGAGTTACAGCTGTGCTCCATCCACCATGTCCAGCTATAGGAGTGTTTTCCATCCCAAACCAAATCCTTCTATTTTCAAGAAAGGGTTTTTAATTTGTTATTTTTAATATTTTATCCCTCTTGGCATTTAATGTCTTCTATCTAGTCTTAAACTAACCCTAGAATTTTTTTTGTCTTTTTCTCTTATTTTGTTTTACTTGTCTATTTTATTTTCTAAGGGATTACTTAAAATTAACTTATACGGCATATGTAAAACGTATTGTGGGAAAAAAAAACCAAGAAAGGTGTACTTAAATTTTTTATATAAAGCTGTTGGGAACACTGTCAATGAGAAGGTATTTGAGAAAAGCCATGGGAGGGGTGAGAGTGGCACACACAGTGGTGTCTAGGGAAGGAGGAGTGAGCCTGGCACTTGATGGGCGCTGCCTGCAGTGGCAAAGGAGAGAAACACAGTAATGTGCTCAAGATTTTTCTGAGCATCTAGTTTTAACTTCCAAAAGTTCCTGCTGTTCAACGGTGCAATGTCTCCTCTGCCCACGTGACTGGCATCTTAGTTTGGTTTCTGCCCCCTCACATCTCTGCTTCCCCAGTATTTCCTTTCTTTCTGTTTTTCTTTTGTAACCACTGGCTATTCTATGATGCCTGTGACATCCACGAGGAACTGGAAATAGCGAGGAGCTGAGTTTTCACATGGGTCACCCCTGAATATCTCTTCCCTGGGACTGCATCAGTTTCCTCAGAAGAATCCCATCGTCTCTGGCCTCAGATGTAAGAGAGGGCTGGTGTCTGCAGGATTCGAGCCCACTTTCTCCTCTTTGCTAAATCAGCTGTCCCTGGACAGCTCTGCAGTTTCTAATCTTTAAGTCATGTGACTTGTGCTGTTTTAAATAGCAGTTGTCTGGAGACTCCTCACATTGCTGTTAATGTGAAGGCTTGGGTTGTGCTCCTACTCATCACAGATGATTTCCTCAGCACACTCACTGAAAAGTCTAGAGCACTCCTTGAGTAGAAGAATTCTCCCAAAGGGCTTTACCTTTGTTTCTGGTAGGCAACCCAGGGGATTAGTGGTGTAGGGTTCCCAGTAAGTATGGGTGCTATAAATATGAACCTCAAAAAATACAATGGGTTTTTCCACCTCAGAGGACTATTTCTCCTATTGCAAGCTCAGGCAGAGAGGCAAGCTTCCTTAGACAAGTCAGAGAGATTTTCATCAAGGAATTACTGTACATTAGCTCTACGCCAGGGCCTCAGGTCCCATCCCATAACTTGTGTCTCCAGCTTCAATGCCCTATAATACTGGACTCCAGAATCTTCTGGGCTAATTACTTCACTAGTACTCAAGTTAATTTAGTGAGCCATTTTATAATACCAAGAAAGGCTGTTTGGCTCAATAAAATAAAAATTATCTAAACAAAAACATTTCTCTAATAAAATTATGAAGCAATGAGGGCTCTTAATAACGGAAGAGTCGGATGATACGTCACAATACCATAACAACTAAGAACACGGCCTTTTATTTTTACCTTGCTCCATTCTCTTCATTAGCTGTATCTGATCTACTGTTTTCTTCAAAATCTTGCATTTATCTGGTTTTACACTCAAGCTGTCAATGTCACTGATGTTGGCAGACAGTAATTCAGCTAGTTCTTCTAAATACTTATTTTCTTGCTCCCTGCGCCTCTTCTCAGTACTGTTGCACACACAAAAAAACAATCTGGTTAGCACGCATTTATAACATGTTATTTCCTTCTCTGACCAAAGATATTAATGTTCACACATTTGAAGGAAATCTTGTTTTTACTTAAAATATAAAACCAGATTTAAAAATCAAATTAAAATCACATCTAAAAGTCAGACACTGCAAAATGCTCAAGTATACAAAATAACTCTGGCTAAAATATAATAAAGAGAATGATTTATGACAGATAGGTTTTGTCAGTGATGTATAAACCTTTCAAATAACAAATGGCTACCAGATATTAAAGGAACCAGACAGACAGCAAGTCTACTCCTTATACTTGTGGCTACTGTATGTTTGAAATAGAATGTGAATTTTCAAGTCATTCAGATGAATGAATTGTAATGAGAACCTGATAAGGTCTTCATTCTTACTCTCAATAGGAACATTAGTTGCTCTTTATGAAAAAAGAACTGATCCAAAGTACAATCTAAAAAGTAAATACTAGAGAACAATGGTGTATAGCTTCTTTTAGATATAACAGAAAACAAAAGCTACACATAGTTCTTGTCAGCTCTGAACAAAACCAGACATGACCACCACCTTACAGCAAATAGAAAGAACAGAGGGTAATGTCAGACAGACAACACTTTAAATAGTCTGCTGAATATATGGAAGAATTACTGTCCATTTTTCTTTTCATTCTTTACCCCAATTTATTTCGCCAAGACACAGAAACTTGCTTTCTATAATGCATTCAAAGATGGTAAAATATTACTCTACAACTTTCCATTTTCCAAATAAAAGAGGAAAGCCCGTTCATGACAAGCTTTGTTTTACAAACAGCAGTTAAAATCGTTTGGCTGCACATAACAGTGCTAGGAAAAAAGAGGTGAGAAGAGAGAGAAGTCAGTTGCTAAAAACCTTACAATAAACAACAGTTAAATACCCTTTACTTTTCTTAAGGATTGGGAAGATTTTAAAAAGAAAAGCACTTATTCAACACAGTGAGCTAGAAGAACACAGTCAGCTAACTTACTACATTTGCTATAAAACAAAGTACTACAAATGGTACATATCCCCAAACGTAATCAAATGTAAAACTCTAGCAAACACACATTCTGTCTTTATCTGTTAAATCTTTCATTACTGAGGAATTACTTCCATTTTGCTTAGTAAAAAAATCTATCTTAATAACTTAAACAGAACACAGCAAGGCATCTCGGCAAACTTCACTCTGAGGCACTGAAGCAAAGCACAAATAAAATGAGGAACATATTTTCATATTCACAAGGATTTATCTGTAACACGATAGTATTTGAGGACATGTGATTTTACCTTAGGGAACCTCACAGATAACAGACACATTTAGTAGATTCAGTATTGAGCAGGAACTGTTTAAACTTAACAGGTTTAAATTTCAATAGGAAGTGAGCAATTTAGATTTCCTTGGTGAAGCCCCCTCTCTCCTGATACTTTTCATTTGTTGGTTTGTTTTGAGACAAAGTCTTACTATACAGTCCAGGCTATTCTTGAACTGGTGATCAACCTCCATCTACCTTGAGGTTGCTGGGATTATAGGTATGTACTTCCATGGTCAGTCACCAAACATGTTTTTGCCATTAAGTTTTCAGTAATACTGAAATGCCTGGAGCCATTACATAGTAAAAGAAAAGTGCCCCAATACAGAAAGATGGAATAAGAAGCTATATATATAGTGAGGAATATCAGATGTCAATAAAATGACAAATTTCAGAGCAGGGAAATAAAGATCACCTTTAAATGAAGCAGTCAGTAACTACATAGAAAAAAAAAGACAGCAGACATGCTCAGAGTCAAAACTAAAGGAATAAAGGATAGAAACTCTATCTTAAAGGGAAAAGGCTTTCCTTACTACTTTGCAGCAACTTCTTCATTTGCTAAATCCCTTTATTACCTTGCATGTGGCAGACACACTAGTAAATGCTACCCTGAGCTAAATTTTCATGATTACAGTTGGGCTCACAATCTCATATGGTGCAAGTTTCAGGATCCCTGTGGATACCGAATCTGGGCACTTGCAAACCCTTTATAAAATGGCATATTAGTTGCATACCCTATGGAAATTTTTCGTCATGCTTAAAATCATCTCTGTATTATTTACAATACCTAATGCAATGCAAATGCTGCATAATTAGTTGTCAACCTTATTTAGGCAATAACACCATGCAAAAACATCAACACATGTTTGGTTCAGGTGTCATTTTTTTCCAGAATACTTTTGATACTATGGATATGGAAGGACTGACTGCTGTATCTTTCCTTAGTTAATGTACTAGCAAACTCAATAAACATTCCTAAATTTATCATATGACAGATAATTATGTGATATTTCAAAGCACGCTGGAGTAAATTATATATAGCTCCCACTTGAAAGGAAGTAAAAAGGAAACAGGCCTTTGTTATACTTGGTGACAAAACCACAAAACTATAGAAATACACAGAAATGGTATTTCACCCAGAGAAATAACAGCACAAGTTAGAGGTAGGGAGATTTTATTTTCTAGAAAGCTAACTTGGCTTTATCAACTGTATAAAGGAGAGTGGAAATATGAAATTCAAAACCTATACACAATAGAAGAGTATGGCCAAACCACAGAGGTATATGGATAGGAGGAAGTGTAGGCCAGATCAGCAATGTCACCTGTCTGGTCACTGACTAGCTATCCAACCTCAGACAAGGGACAGCAATTTAACCTTTCTGCTTCAATCTCCTTGTCTGACCACTTGGATAATGATATAAATGACCTCCTAGGGTTTGTGAGGATTAAAAACATAAGGCATGAAAATGAATTGCTAAGTTCTTGGCATGTACCATTAGCTCAATAAATGCCATCTAGAATGACTTTAATTAGAATGATTTATTTTTTTAGAAAACAGGAAGCCCAAAAGGATTTAAGAAGAATTAGTGGCATGGTCAGATCTGCAAGTTCCTTGAAGATAGAAGACCTGCCTCTCACTTCATTTATACCCTTACAACAGCACACAGATGGCGCTTGATGAACAGTTAGTATTTAATACACACTTGTTGAGTTAAGCTGGAAATGCTAAGGAAAGATAAAGCATAGATAGCCACCATTTAAAACCAGCATTTTTATCATTTTCTTAGAACAAATGAGGGGTTGGAGAGATACAAGCTACCTGAGCACGGGAACCTGTAACAGAGAAGTCGCTCTGTCTAGGCCTCTTTAGATAGTCATGTTTGGCTCGACTGCATGGCTGGAAATACCATGTGAGGCCTAACAGATGCTCTTTATGATTAATGAGCTCACAGTCTGTTTGGGAAGACAGCATATAATAATAAGACCAAAGGAAGCATTGTAAGGTGGCATTAATATATATGCAATTTCAAACTAATAAATTTCTGATTTTCCATATCAAAGATAATGCTTTATTAAAACTGAAGCCCATACATATAAACCTGAAGGAGTAAGTGCTTTCAAATATCTTTCAAGCAAACATCAAGATAATTATCTCAAAAGATTTAAAGAGGAGAAAAAGAATAAATAAAAATTTTGGTATTTGTAATGATGTTATCATGTACAGACACACATACACAAAGGTAATTTACAAATAAACGATTACAAAAATGGGGATTGTTCAGCACAATAGGCAGAAATGTTACTAATGCCCACACCCATTAAAATACATAAACATTAATAACTATCAATTGGAAAACACAATATGGGCATGTGGTGCATGCCTAGAATCCCAGCTCCCCGAAGTTGATGTAGGAGGACTGATCCAAGTTCAAGGCTAGTATGGACTACAGAATGAAACCCTGAACAAAACAACAACAACAAAGAAATTACGAAAAAAATACAAATATAACAAAATATTAATATAGGAACATAGTATCAATTTTATATGGTTGCTATACGTAGCTTTTTAAATCTCTGTTCTTACATATTCAAAATTTCCTCAAATGAGAAAGCAAACATAAAAGACAATAATTTTATTCATTCTTAAGTTTTCCTTTAAGAAAAACTGAATTTATATGCAGAAACAAACAATACACTAACTTTGACAAAACACATCTGGTTCATATCTTGGCATAAACTTTTATCCTCGCATCTGGACATGTGTGCTTGAGTAATTAGGACAACTGTTCTGTGAGGAGTGGTCGTCACTTTTCTTTTTCCAGCCTCTAGCCCTAGAACTTTTTATTATTAATTAAATTTATTCATTTATTTTACATCCTAACAGCAGTTTCTCCTCCTCCCTCTCTTTCCATTCCTCCCATTCTCTCCCCCACCCCAGGAAAAGCAGGCAATCAACAGCCGAAGAGCTGCTGTGGCTTTGCTCTGGAGATCAGTGTCATCAGTTGGGGTGATTCTGCGTTCCTTGTCCCTGGGGGAACATCTGGGAATGTTTACAGACAATCTTTATTGCAACTAAGACATGACTGGCATTTAGGTATACAAGCAGCAACAGTGCTAAACACCTACAACACACATGAAAGCCTCCACAGCAGAAGATTTTCTGGTTCGAAATATAAGTAGTGTAGAAACTGAAAACAACTTAATCTAGCTCCTAGAAGCCGAATGGAATAAAATCTATACATTTCTCTTGTCAGCTGAGAAAATTATTTTACCCTGAGTGGAGGTTTCTTCCTCACTTGGCACTTGTTAGGATTCCCTTAGCATTAATTTCTCAATGTAGTCATATTAAAAAAAAACACACAGCAAGTAGTTAATGCCACAAATAGTAATTTTAAAAATAAATATTGTAACAATGTACTTCTTAGCTTCTAAGATAACATTAAAGGTGTTCAACACTTATTTATTCATTTGACAGGATTTATTGTCCTTACTAGTTAAAAGGTACATATTGTACCGTGACTAGGGATACAATGGCAAATGAGCAGATAACATCTCTTACCATATATGCTACATGGTAAGCCTAGTTAAGATACTAAGAATTCATGCAATGAGTATACACTCTAGCAACAGCCTGTAGTTATAAATCAAAGCCCATAAATATGTACAAAACAGATATATAAAAAGGGGAGCTGCATGGTGATGGTCCACACCTTTAATCCCAGCATTTGAGAAGCAGAGGCAGGTGGACTTCTGTGTTAAAGGCCAGCCTGGTCTACAGAGCAAGTTCCAGGACAGCCAGGACTACACAGAGAAACCCTGTCTTGGTGGTAGAGGTGTGTGTGTGTGTGTGTGTGTGTGTGTGTGTGTGTGTGTGTGTGTAACAACAAAACCAACCAATCAAGCAATAAAAGTGTGGAGGGACTGATCTAGTAGTTGTAGGAGGAAGAGCAGCCTCCCTTTAAGGAGGTAATGATCAACACAGTATGTACAATATACCTATAGGTTAGTTGTGAAAATAAAGAGGATGCAAGTTGAATGGAAGGAGAAGCCTATGCAAAGACTGGAAGGGGGGGCACAGAATGCTTCAAGTAAGCAGAAGGCAGGTGGCCACTCAAAGTGGAGTAGATGGAGCAAAGCTCCAAAGTGTTGGGGGAAGGGCACAAAAGCTCTGCCAGAAACAGAAGTGCACTCCTACCTTGATGCCAGTGTGTCACATGGCGATCCTTTTCTCTTATGTGAGTCTGGGTTCGCAGGGTCGGATGAACTGTCCCCAAGGCCACTCATGTTGACAAACTTCACACCTAAACAATAAGGGTAAAATAAAAAATAAACTTCTCATGAGCTCTCTAACCAAATATGGGCAGGGGAAGCCCCCTGTTACTTCTAAACAAAAGAACCACAGCACAGACCTAAACAGTGACTAGGTGATGACAGCCACCACAAGCATCAGCATCTAACATTACAGGGACTCCAACCAGTCGTTGCTATACTTACTTTTCTAAATCAGTGAATAAAATTAACAATCCCTATGAAAATGTTATAATCAATCAGGATGAAAATTTTTCCAGGATAATTAAGTCGAAATATGTTTTACCAAGAGAAAAATCACTTCCATGTGTAAATGTAAAAAACAGGACTCTGAAAAATATTTATTATTATTGTTCAGATTCAGAATGATTATTTAGACATTACTTTGCAAAAAAGCTTAAAACAACTTTTCTCATGAAGCTGGAGATTTTATATACATAGAAAAATGAACAATATGTATATGATTAAAGTTAAGTGATAAGCTCAATGTGGATTTTGAATTGTACTTTCCATGCATGCCTAACCTTGTGTTTACACCACCCAGCGACCAAGATCAAGTGTTTAGTCTACGTTAGGATCTTGGTATGGATGCCAGAGAACACAGATCCCTCAGCATGTCAGCCAGGTTTTTACACGTGCCAGTTTCTGATCTGTCAAATCAATCACTGCTCTGCAGAATCCCAAGGGAACACAGAACCCTACCCTTGGAGTCATCACTTCCTTTTGGATTCCAATAGTGCCAAACACTACCATTATGTTTTACTCCATTTACTTTCAAAACAGGAGAGCAAACTCATGAGATGGGAAGACTTGGAGCTCTTCCTTACGTCTAAGTTATTAAACACCACAGCACTGTGCATCAACAGTCAAGCTCAGAACACTTAAAACCTAGTGAAAACTATGGCAACCTCTCACCCAGACTTAATCCTCCCCTAGTTCTTTCTAAAACTCACTTTCTCGCTCTCTTCTTAAGATCAGACTATTGCCATCTTCTCACTAGATAAACAATCCCTAAAATTTTAATCATACAGACAAAAGGAAATATTTCTAATTTCTCCATAGTAGAAGTATAGTTTTGAAATTTTCCAACACTCAAAGTATTCTTTAGTTCTTTAGATAGGATTTTGTTATGATGCAATCCAGGCTGGCCTAAGATTAGTGATAAAACCCAGGTTGGCCTCAAAGTCCCAACCCTGCTCCCTCCTCCCTCCAGAATGCTGGGAATACAGGTGTATCCCACCACACCAGGCTAGGACTGCAATCTTGCAATTGCTTTTAATTATTTTTTCTTGCTTATCTGTCATTTGTAATTGCTACCCATGTCCTGCCAATTTTTTCTTAAGAGATTTCAACTGTCTCCTTCTTCAGTCTTAGATATAATGATGATCCTAGCTTGGAACCAAATATCTCAAAGATTCCAGATTCATGTAAGAGGAAGTATGCCACTGTGGGGGCAGGTTTTGAGGTTTCCTGTGCTCAGGATACTGCCCAGTGTCTCAGTCAACTTCCTGTTTACAGTAAGATGAAGGACTCTTAGCTATTCCTCCAGCACCATGTCTGCTTGCATGCTGCCATGCTCCCTGTCATGTTGATAATGAACTGAACCTCTGAAACCGTAAGAGAGTCATCGCAATTAAATGTTTTGTTTGCTTGTTTTTTTACAAGAGTTGCTGTGGTCATGGTGTCCCTTCAAATAAATAAAAACTAACTAAGACAACATATAATCTATATAGAAACAATAATGCAATATATACAATCTGCTTATTCAAAAATGCACTATAGATGTTAATTTTAGTTTCATCTTCAATAAAACTCTAAATAAAATTCTGGGCTACATGATTATGTTACTAGCAAAGGTAACTTAAAAAATTTAAATTTTTAAAATTGACCTTAGGGTGGGAAGCAGCCCAGTTTAAGTGGGCATCTAATGTTCATTGAGCTCTGTGCATATAATAAACTCTCTTTCAGGCCCTGGACACCCAGCTGTGAACACAATTTGTAAAATCATTATTTTGATAGTTTCTTTTCATTTTGAGGCATGTAAATGATAAATTCTAAAAATATTGTACAACCTTGTGGGTTTGAAGGGGAAGCTAGAGTGGCAGGTGGGAAAGGTGAGCCGGAGGGAGGTGGGGGAAGCATGACAACAACAAACTGAAGGCAGAACATAACCTTTCCTTTTCTTTTGAGAAACAGTAATCAACTGTGGCTGGGACCAAGGTTGGAAGAACAAGCATGAAGTCAGAGGACAACAGGAGGCAAAGCCAGGTGAGGGCTCACACAAGCTGAGAGAAGAGCAATGCCCTTGTTAACATGCTTCTGTAGCTGAATCTCGCAACAGGGATCCCTGTTATGTGGATAGCCACCCCAGCCTCAACATGCCCCAGCTCATTTGCTATCGGAAGCTAAGCAGGGCTGAGCCTGGCTAGTACTTAGATGGAGATTATCAGCTAAGAAGATGTTATCATAACTAATAAAACAATAATCTTATTTATTTATTTGTCACGGAGATTCAAAGAAGCATCAGTAAACCCAGTATCACAGAAATAAAGATGCCACTTCATTTTAACACAAGAACAAATAAATATATTTAAATGTATTTATTAAAATGGGCCTAAGACAAGATTCCCAAGTTAAATATTTGCTGAATTATTCTCAAGGAAGAAGGTAGCAGACAAATAGGTGTCCTATAAAACTAAGAACTGGTATTCAAAGAGCCAGAGAAGAATCTCCAATAATTTGTTGATGGTATTTATTATTCCTGTAGTAACTGTTTTGTATTTATAAAACATAACACACAGCACAATACAAAGCCTCCAATGGAAACAAACTTCAGCGCTACTGTATGTGGACTGACTTTATATTTGGTTGTTAGGGAATATAACTAGGGGCAGCTAACAAAGCCAATTTGCATATTATTTTTAGAAGACAACCTGTCCAAGTGAAAAGTTTTTAAGGGTTGCTAAATTATACCTAGTCTCATGCAATTTCTAAAGAGTCATTTCCATAACCAGAAACTACATCTATTTCTGGTCAACTGTGCCCGACTAAACTAAGTGGGTGATGGCACAGGACACAGGACCATACATACTCTTAAATTCAATTTTTCTACAAGAAAAATTTGTTATTTGTCTCTCAGATTGAGTGTAGAACTGATAACTTTAAAAGCCAGCACCAGTTAGCTAACAAACAACTCTAGGAACGTGCCTTAGTGTGCCCAGCAGGCAGGGAGCACAGAAAGAAACACACAAGAGCCAAAGATCCCCAAACTGATCCTCTGCATGAAGAACAAACATGATGGAGCACTCCTACACCAGCTAACTTGTATGTAGAAATGTTTCCAAAACTAGAGTCCTCAGACACACACCTTACATTCTTTACAGCCCCTGAAAGATTTCTCATATGGCAACAAAGGATGGGGACTTTAGAATATTCACTGCCCTTTCATGGCTGAATGATATCCCACTGTTTGGAGATACTCTGTTCTGTTTATTAATGTGTCAGTTGGTGAACATTTAAATCATTTCCTCTGCTGGGTATTTTTAACAACATTTTTATGAATGCTTATGCATAGCTTCTGTATATTTGCTGTAATTATCTCGAGTATAAACCTGGGAATGGAAGTGCTATGTCATACAGTAACTCTAACTTTCTGGGAAAATGCTAAATTTAAGGTGAAAATATACGAGGATTCCAATTCTATATTCTTGTCAAATGCATTTTCCTCTGTAAAAGCCCATCCAAGTGGGTATAAAATGGCACCTCATTATGGCTTTGATTTATACTACCTTAATTGCTTATAATTCTGAGCATCTTCTCACATACTTCCTGGACTCCTTATATCTTCACTGGAAACATAGCTCATTCAGAGCCTTTACTTAGTTTTTATACTAAATGTTATGGCATTTATGTATTTACTGTGTACATTTAAGTCGTGATGTTTCCAGACACAAATATATAGTGAATTAGTATTATTATGAAGCAAATTAATCCCCATAATCTCACAGAGACATTATTTTCGCTGCTGCAAGAACAGTTATCATCAAGTCTTACAAACAATGTGCTGCTGTTAACTGTACTGCCTGTTATAGAAGATCTTTAGACTTGTTTGCCCAATTAATAGTCTTACTTTGATCTTATAAACTCACTGTTTATTCTAAACACACTGCTTGTCAACACTTCCACTTAGGAATGAATATTAGAACTTACTTTACAATAACCAAGAAGCTTCCCAGGCCAAGAACAACTTCCATAAAAAATAATGCTCAAACAGTAATTGTTTTCCCTCCATACTTTTATAGTGACAAAGTTCTTAAAATCTTCCCTACCTGGGAGACTTCCTTGTTCATAATGAATCCTCAAAGCAGATATAGTCAAATCAAGTGCTCCAGAGGGCAGCTTCTTAGGGAACGGAGTAGCACAATGCTGTCCAGAGATGGCTCTAGTCCATTTGTTCTCACCTCATTTAAGGGCAATTACACGAACAACTAAAATAAGTGAGAAGAAAAAAGCAAATGGGAGGTTAGATTGCCATTTTATTCTTTAAGAAATAATAAAGGTCAGCAATATGAGAGAAATGCAAATTTTCAAGTTGATGAAAAAATATTTCCATAACACAATGGATGAAGATCTGAATTTACAGGCAGAGACCTTTCTGGTGATGTTATTTGAGACAGCTTGCCACTAACGGAATGCATAATTACATTCTGCTCAACTTCGGAGAGACCCATAGAGAAGGCTTTCAAAAATCATTTCTGGCAGCATTTACATGCTCATCCTTTTTATTACCTATAAATTATGATTTTTTCACAATTTCAGCTATTTCATTATTTCAATTTATATAAAATTCTTCCTATTTTTAAAGTTATTTTCACATTTTACTTTCAAAATTTTTGTTGGAAAAGTTTACATGCTTTCATATTTAAAGTTAGTTGAGCTCTGGTTCCAACAATAATAGATCCTCTTGTACTATACTAATCTGCTCACAGATAAGAATTATAAACTGTGGACAAAATAGAAAAGTAACTGTTTGAAGACACTGGAAAGTGATCAAAGCAGACTCAAATTGTAGATCTGACTGTTTTTCAAAGAAGGGAGCCACACTGGGTGGAACACATGCTTGGAAGGCTTTCTCTGTAGAGAGCTTTTTCAAGACTCCCTTGAAGTGCTGGGAGGCTGAACCTATAGATGAAAAATCACATCTAATAGGCTTTAGGCAGTAGTGGATGCAGATCCAAGCTAACAGAAAACTTGAAATTGGTTGACACTCCAAATTCTTAAACTGAAGCTATCAACTCCATCTGGGCTCATCTAACTTAATGTGGGAACCACAGAAATTCTGGCAACAGTAAAAGGTTTCCGTACATTCAAAGACCAAAAATTAATTTGAAATTAAACACATGACGTGTCTCAAATGTTTCTGGCAGTGCTCATTCATGTTGCATCTCATGACATCTCTGTAGCTTTGGCTCTAAACACACAATATGCACACCACAAAATGCTAACAGTGATGCCTGAAACGCTTCAGACTACAGCTCACCACATGCTATGAATCATGCAGTTGGACTGAATATACAAACCTTTCTGATCTTAGAGAATATAATTATTTAATTATGAAAAATGAAGATAGTATTTTCTGTTAGTCTTCAGCATTTAAGTCTCAAATTAGTGTTAGCTTTGGGTAGTAGCATTAGAAAAATTGTTTGGAAAATTGCTGTTTAAGCGGTTGGCTTGAAATTTTTTAAGACCTATTTTTATTTTATCCCTCCCCCCCTCCGTTGTGTGTGTGTGTGTGTGTGTACCGACTGAGGTCAGAAGATAGTGCCTGATCCCCAGTTATAGACATTAGTGAACCACTTGTGAGCCACTTGCTGTGGGTACTGAGTAGCAAATTTGAGTCTTTGGGGCGGGCAGCAAATGCTCTGAACTACTGACTCCTCTTTTGAGCTCCTTCAATTTTATTTTTTAAAATATAATTAAATAAATTTGGATTGGGATTGGGTTAGAATTTCTATTAATTTCTGAAATGGACCTAAATGTACTTTTGCCATTTTGTACTACATATTTGTGTGGAGCAGCTTTCTCAGTACTGACAACTAAAAAAAAACAAAAACAAAGACAAAATATTGATGAATTTTGAAAACGCCAAAGATGCTCTGCATCTTGTAGTATCAAACATTCAACCAGGATTTCATTCTCTATTTAATCTTTTCTTAAAGATTTACTTGTTTTATATGTGTGTTTTGCCTGCATGTACATATGTGCAATATGTGGTATCTGTGGAAGTTAGAAGAGGGAGTTGGATCACCTGGAACTGGAGTTGCAGACGGTTATAAGCTGCCATATGGGTGCTGGGAATTGAACCCAGTTCTTTGCACTTTGTTTTTAACTACTAAGCCATTTCTCCAGCCCAATTTTTAGTTCCTTATGTAAAAATAAACATATATATCTCATTAGTGAATAAAACTGCTTTGGTCTTTAGTAAGTGGCATGTCATTTATTTTACATAAAATTGTCTTAGAAAAATAATTGTTTTAGAAAAATTATAGGCCGGGCGGTGGTGGCGCACGCCTTTAATCCCAGCACTCAGGAGGCAGAGGCAGGCGGATCTCTGTGAGTTCGAGACCAGCCTGGTCTACAGAGCTAGTTCCAGGACAGGCTCCAAAGCCACAGAGAAACCCTGTCTCGAAAAACCAAAAAAAAAAAAAAAATAAAAATTATAATTTATTATCAGCAAATGTTTGATTTGTTTATCTATTTATTACTTAAGATCATGCAAAAACGTCTCAGAGAAAAAGGAGTGCACAGTGGAAATAGTTAGGAAACCAGGACTAGAGACCCAGGAGAAAGAAGGGTATTAGCACAATGGCAAAGAGTAAAGGAGGGCTGGCCATCAAACACTACATTTAAGTAGCTTTTAGGCCATCATGGGCTCTTTTTTTGCTTTCACTTCCAGAGTAACACCATAAGTGTTGAATGTATTTTTATTTTATGACAATGGATATTGTGCCCACATGTATGTGTAGCACTTGTATGAAATGCCCACAGAGGCCAGGAGGGGGCATTAGATCCCCAAGAACTGGTGCTACAGATGGCTGTTAGCTGCTGCGTGGGTGCTGGGATTTGAACTTGGGTCCTCTGGAAGATTAGCCAGTCCTCTTGATCACTTAGCCATCTCTCCATTTCCCAAAGTAATGAAATTATTATACTGAGTACCCTGAAGAATCACTAGTACAGATTTAACAGGTTCTTAGCAATTTTCACATAAAACTGGATTTTCTCAGGTTTAATATGATAGTTATTAGTATTTAGGCTGTTTCTTCTCTTAAAATTTTTGTTGACAGTTGCTTCTATTTTCCTCTTTCTCTAATCTATGACTTTAAAAACTCCTTACTGATTTTATTTTTGTTTGTGTTGTCTTAACTGTGATTTGGAGAGGGACCAATACTCAGTGCCTGCTCAAACTATGGTGTCTACCTGGATTAAGTATTGAATGTTATTTCTAACTTTATTATTTTTAGTATTAGTCATTTTATTTTGTAACATTTAAAACCCTATTTCATATGTTCTTAAGCATTTTAGCTCTGCAATTTCAAAATTCACCATTCTGACATTCTTTTTAAAACAAACAATAAGTGAAATTATTGGCTAATGAAAACTTTAATAAACAGCTATGAAAGGTCTGGACAATAATTTAACCAGAAAGGGACACAGGTTGAAACAATGCCTCTGTACATACAGCAAGCACTACAAACTGTTACTTTTAGAGAAAGCAGTAAAAAAATGATTCTTTTCCATTAGCAGCAGCTGATTTATGAGATGGTTATCAAAAGTAACCGCTGCCTAATGTTCTTTCTGCAAGGAATTAAAAGAAATTCCAATCCCTAAGAACAGTGGAGTCTCTAATCCAGGTATATTAATCGTTGAGTACTGCAGAAGTCATGTTACTAATAACTTCTAAACTACGAGGTCTTTCGCATTATTTTAATAAATTGGTGCGAATTCAAGGTTAACTTTGTTATAAGATGATTTTTATCTTCCTTAGGATACTTTCTGATGTGGGTATGTTCTGGCTTGAGTAGAAATGTCTCCCTCAGGCTTGTGTATTATACTTGGTCCCCACTGGGGAAGGTTATAAACCTTAGGCAGGTGGAAGTATGGCCCTGTGGAGGGCTTTGAGGGTATAGTCTGATCCTATTTCTTGTTCTTTCTTTCTGCTCCCTTTGTGTTGAATATAATGAGATCAGCCAGCTTCCTATTCCTGCTGCCACATTGTCCCTACCGGTTACCATACCTCTCTAGCTATGGGGGACTCTGTCACCATACACCAAGATAAACCCTTTCTCCTCAAAAGTAACTCTCATCATAGTATTTTTTTTTCACACCAACAGGAAACTAACGCAGGGCAGAAATGAATAAAGTAAAAACTCCCAGTGAGTTCAAACTAATAGCTTAGATGAACAATGCTGTTATCCAGCAGTGAATGGTCACAAACAAACCATTAACACCTTGTAGCAATTGTAATGTTTTCCATAAGTGTAACATTTTTTCATAATTGTAACATGATCCCATAGTATTCTTATTAATTTTATACCAAATAAATTTTAAGAAAGAAGATACATGAAAAATAGTGTAAAGAAAAATTTTTCTTGGAAGAGACTGTAAACTTCTTCATGAGAAATGAAGTTGCCAGCTTTTCTATTAATAATGACACAAGTGTTGGGTTGCCCTAAATTTAAGTTGAAAATGATATAAATAAAAATGGAAATAAATCCATTAATATTAAAATTTACAATTCAGAAGTAAGTAAAGTTTGATTTTGCTATAAGATATATTCACTTGCCTTATTGGTATCTCTGTAGAGAAGAAACTTGGTAAAAATGAATATTTTAAAACTAAAGTTCTTTTTATAATGAAATGGTAACATTTTCTTATTCTTTTTATTTTGTATTTATTTTAAATGTTTAATTTTATGATCCTCATATGCTTAAGTGCTCTCACCCACTAAGTCATCTCCTCAACCTCCCATAGTTTTCACCTGACCCGTACATTACTCTAACTGTCCACATATTTCCCCTTTCAGAAGACTTACATGCCTTTATATTTTGTTTTTCATTCTCGTTCTTCTTCAAGGGAGATACTGATGCCCATATCTAAGTTTTTAAAAAGGTATAGAAAGAAGTCAACCTAGATCTTATGTAGCGTTTCAGTCATAATTTCAGTTTCCCATGGTCAGTAACCTCCAGAACCACAGATCACATCAGTGAACATAGCACATATGATAACAGAGAAACTAAATTCACATAAGCTTTACTATATTACAGTTTTATAATTATTATATTTTACAAAAAGTGATTATTAATCTCCTATTTGGCCTAATATATAAATTAAATTTTATTATGAGCATGTATGAATTTATGTAAAAATAAAAACAAAATACATAGGCTTAAAAAAAAGAAGTCAA
>NC_022029.1:47103388-47117450 GCF_000317375.1 Microtus ochrogaster
CTGCATATCAACTACTAAGGCTAAAAGATTAATGACTTTTTATTTATTTATTTATTTATTTATTTATTTATTTATTTAATTATTCATCCACTATAACATTTATGCAGGAACAAAATACAGAAACCCACAGACTAGTAAATTCCAGCATTATTAGTCTAGATATAAAATAAGCACATTTACCCTTAGAGATTATTCACAAAAGGCTATCCCTACTACTTTTACAGTCCATTTTAAGGCCCGCATCTGTATCCCTCTCCCTTAACTGTTTTGTATTTATTTATTGCGTTTTTTGTGTCTACAACTATGCATGCATACCACAGTTCACATCTAGAGAGTCTCTTCTACCATGTGGATCCCAGGGATCAAACTCAAGTTGTCAGACTTGGAGGCATGCACCTTTACCCACAAAAGCCATCTTGTCATCCTCTCTAGTTTTTTATTACTATTGTTTGAACTTTGCTAAAAACTAACTTTTCATCAAATCCTTCCATTCTACTCTTCTGATCTTCTTCCCTTCCTCCCTCCCTCTCTCCACAGAATCATTATACCTCTGTAACTGCTGCAGCCTAAACTGTGCACAATATTACGCTTGAATTATCTTCCACTCTCACACTACATACATTTAAACAAACTATTTAGTTTGTCCAAAAAGAAATCCCAAACGCACACGCAACAATTTGATATCCCACTTCTGCTCATTCTCTTCCATGTAGTTCTCAAAGCATCCTTCGCGCTAGCCACTTGGTCCTCCCCAGTCCTTCTTCCTCACCATGAGGCCTTTATATATCCTCTGCTGTGAATGTGCCCTCAGACTTTTTTTTCATTTGCCACATTTTAAATTTACATATTAGCTGTATGACTGTATTTACTGCTGTTTCCCCCACTAAACCGTACGCTCCCACAAGGATATTTTAAATCTAAAAACACAGAGAGAAAGGGAAACTAAGGAAGTTACTGAAACTTGGGAGAGTCTCTACATCTTAGAAAAAGCCCACTTCTGAAGCTTCATTGTACAGGGCAATCTTACTTCCCTTCCTCCTCCTCTCCACTCCTTTCCTTTTCTGGCAGGGAAAGAGAAACACCTGGGTGTTAAGAGTCCATATTCAATTAGCTGAACACTAAACCTAACACTGAAATTGCAAGGATTTAGTTACTGGCTAAAGAACAGCTTTGCCAAATTAGGAAGCAGCTGTCAAGGACCACCCAAATCAAGCTATTCTGATTCTCTACTACCCTATTACAGGGCCAGTCCTGGTGGTGCACACCTTTAATCCAGCACTGGGAGGCAAAAGCAGGTGGATCTCTATGACTTTGAGGTCACCTTGGTATACATAGTAAGTTACAGGCTACCCAATACTACATAAAACCTAGTCTCAAACAAAACACTCCAAGCATTATTCAGGTATGTTAATTATCAATATAGGTTTGACATTTGTTAGAAGAAATTTTATTAAATGCTCAAAGAAAACCAAGATTAAATCATCTTAGTTAATAGTTAAAATCAGCATATATATATTAGATGTGTTTATATTGTTGACTTTTTTCTTTATGCAGCTTATATCTATTCTACCATATTGTTAATTAACAAAGACAGTCTTACATGCAAAGCTCTTCTTTGTACTTTTAAAGGTAGCAAAGAATACTCATTAAAGTTAAGCATAAAATTATTTGTATGTAGGTATTTCTATTTCATTTTTCATACAACTAAATTATAGATTATCTGTGACATAGAGGCATGATCACTGTATATACATAGAGGCTTTAGTAATTAATTTCATTCTTTATAGAATTAAAAGTTCCAGTCATGTAACAAGGTGTGTCAACATATGGTCACACTTAACCGTCTGTTCTACACAACAACATGCACAGTCCTTGGGGGTGGGAGGAGGAATGCTAAGCAGAGGCTTTAAGAAAATGTGTGGTAAACATTAGTGAGGTATTTTTAAAACAAATTATATATTTAATTTGCTAAGTATACTTCATTTTTTGGTAATAGTAGTTCAATCATAAAATACTATGTAAGAACTCACTATGTGGCAGGCACTGTGCCAAATTCTGGGAAATATAGCATGAACAAGAGAGGCAGTGAACTTTAACTTTAGATAGGGTGACTAATAAGTTTATAAGAATAGGTGACATCTTAGCTGAGCTCACACATAAAAAAATTCATTTTTTCTCTTCTGTATTGGGAATCAGACCCACGTCCTCACACACATTGGGAAAATGCTGTATTGATCCTATACAAAATACTTAACTCCAAAATTATTTCAGTGATTCTAATCTTCTTGCCCCAATCTTGAACTTATTACTTATATAATGCCTACATTTGGACTTCCAGGCAATATTCAAAGTGTAACGTCCATGGGGACTGGGGATATAGTTCAGTTAGTGAGTGCCTGCTCAACATACAGGAAGCTCTGGGCTCCATCCTCAGCACTGCAGAAACTGGATGTGGTGGCACGTGCTTGTAACTCTAACATTTGAGAGGTAGAGAGGCAGCTTCCTCAGAAGTTCTGGTCAGCTTCAGCTACTTAATGAATCTGAGGCTAGCCTAAGCTACAAGTAACCTTGTTTCAAAAATTTAGAATAAATAAATAAATAAATAAATAAATAAATAAATAAATAAATAAATAAAGCTTTAGTGGGCCTGAAAAAATTCTCATCTCTTTTACCCAAAGTCATTACTATATCCTTACTATTTTTCTGTATCTCTCTCTATCTTCATCCTCCTGAGTTCTGAGGTTATGGGCAGATGCCAAAATACATGGCTCCTACTAACTATTTCCGTCTAGTGTGTATTAGACCAGTATTGTGTGAATCACATCCCATATTGTTAGCAATCCAACTCTGAGCACTTCAACAACAGATTTGACCCGTGTCCTTAGTCTGCATACAATGTCATACTCCTGATCACTGGTCAATCATGACTTCAGTAGTTTTCCACAAACAATCCACATCCTGCACTCACATACCTATAATTCAAACCCTCCCATTAACACAGCCTGTAATGACAGAATTTAAAAATATGACTAATACAAATATAATAAAAATAAATGAAGAAAAAAATACAATGTTGTAAGAGTATTTTCCTTTTCAATGGCTCGCCGTGTGTGTGTGTGTGTGTGTGTGTGTGTGTGTGTGTGTGTGTGTGTGTGTAAGTGTAGGTACATGCTTTGCCAAAGTGTACATGTGTAGATCAGAGAATAACTTTGAGAACTGATTCTCTCTTGCCCCCGTATGAGACAGGGGACTGAACTCAGATATGCAGGTCTGTAACTGGTGAATTTCAAGCCCTTCTCTCAGGAATTGATGGCAGGAAAGATGCCTCAGAAACAAACACAGTAACAACTCAGGAAGTCTGGCCCATATTTCACACCACTTACACCTGGCAGACTTTTTTTGAACAACACACAATTGCAAAACCTATTTTCAGGCACATGTAAACCTTCTACCAGTAAGGACATATACTGAGAAATTAAAATACATTTAAAAGGATACTAAAATATGGTAAACATAACTGGAATAAATTAAAAGACAGCACATAACATTTAGAAAAATTCCAAAGCTCCAAATGTTTAAAATTAACACATACTAAATAACTAGCAAAAACAGAATTTGAAATAATTAAAACAGGTAATAAAAAATAAAACATAAGCAGAAACACTTGTTTAAAATTAACAGAGGGAGAGGATGATATTGCCTTAAACTCTCTTTAAACTAAAACAATTTTTTAAGTTTTGCTCTTAAAAAACGAAAAAACAAAAGCAAAAAAATATGAAAGGAGTAACCAAAATGAGAAATCAATAAAAAGAATAAAACAATAGAGATTTTAATACAGCAGTGGTTAAAAAGATGAACAAGCTGTACTGCCCGCCGTCAGTGTGCTCAACTCTTCCTTTGACATGCCTGAAATGAACAGAGCAGACAGGCACCAGTGCTGCCATCCTCTACTGTCAGGTTTCTGGTCTAAACCAGGGGCAAACAACTGGACTACTGTTCATGGGCTAAGCAGGGCTCATCAATGCCTTTTACATTTTTCTAAATGGATAGAGAAATCAGATCAATATTTCATGGCACAAAAATGCATACAGCTGTTTTACTGCAGTAAGCTAAGCTTGCTGGGGTGCAGTCGTGTTCATCTGCTTCTGTTGCGGCTAATTTTGTACTCCACCAGCTGCGCTGAGTAGCTGCTGCACGGTCAGCAATGTCTGCTTCATTACCATCTGGTCACTGATAGACAAAGTTTGCTGCCCCCGCTCTATACATAGTTTCTTCCTGCTCCTCTTTTACTCACTGTTAATTATGTATACAATCTAAGATTCAGTTCAAAACCTCAGAGGTACTCCCTTTACTTCCTAGAAAGTATCTTAACAAAGTCTTCTAATATTGATCTATAGGGTGTTGAATATTTTCTGTGTGTGTGTGTGTGTGTGTGTGTGTTTCCTTCATTTAGCAGTGAATTACCTAAAAAAGAAACATATCATTCATGAGGAAAATACCAAGAGTTCAGACGAATAAATGGGTGAGAGCTAAGAACATCATCTCTCCTGTAAAGAATAATTTTCTAGACTCATCAAAATCTGCTGCTAAATGCAGTATTCCAGCTGGATGAGCAGACTCCCCTAAGCCATGGTTAATAACTCCTTCCAATTCATTATTTAGGTTAAGTAGGTAGGAACTGGGGTGCTACAAAAAAGTATAGTTTAGTTAACCAGAAGAAAGATACTGTGTGATAAAACTAGCATTTCTTTTCAAGTATCATGTAGTCATATCTTCCTATAAATCATAGGGACATTTTCCCACTAAGTTTCATCGTATAGAGATACCTCAGAAGCACAATTAATAAAAACTCAGAGAGAGAAATTGATGTTCAACCTGAATACATCTTAACAGACTGCCTTAGAAAAGTCATACATAACAGTATCTAAACTTCTTTTGATATGTGAACTTTTATATTTCCAATCTCATTGTCTTTTCTCTAAATATCATCCTGTAAGTGTATTAAAGACATCTCCTTCAGTGGTATCCTAGTATAAATACTTTATTTTTTTTAAATGAAGTCCATCTTAGCTTACCTTTTGCTTTGTAAAAATCAAAATTTTACATATGCAAGACAAGTAAATGAACAGAACTCTCTAACACACACAAGTGCTGGAAAAATAGTTCAGCAGTTAAAAGTACTAGCTGTTCTTGCAGAAGACTCAGGTCCAAGGCTCAGCACCAACATGGTGGCTCAAAGCCATGTGTAGTTCCAGGTTCAGAGTATCCTAACACCCTCTTCTGGCTTCTACATGCATGTGGTGCACATAAATTCAGGTAAATATTCATACACAAAAACCAAAATAAATGCTTAAAAACTTTTAAGAAATAAAAACACAATTAAGTCAAGAACTAAATTTGTCCATAGTGGTTTTTGGTATTCCCGAAGATTCTTTATTAAAACCTTGAACATGATTATTTGTTGTATAAACTAAACAAATTTAATCATATAAAACTTGCTACACATACACAAACACATGCACAGATGCACACAGTGGTTAAGTTGAATCACTGTAAAAATACATTAGGGAAGTCAAGGAGGCATGGAAATATGGCTCATCAGTTAAAGAGCATGTACTGCTCTTCCAGAGGATACGAGTTGGATTCTTAGCACTCACATCATAGTTGATAACTACTTGTAACTCCAGCTTCTAGAGTATCTAACACCTTCACTCATGTGTGTATACATATACAGAATTTAAAGTAATTAAAATAAACATAAAAAATAAAAAGCAACATGATGGTTTAGGAAGCCATGATGAGTTCTGGATCTGGGCCTCTGATTCACTAACTTCGTCCTGTGCTAAGTTCATGGGCTAGAGAGCAGGTGTAAGATCAGATGGGTAGTAAAGACAGTATGAATGGATCAAAGAAAAGTCATCACTACTATTATTAAATTTGAAAGCACATTATTTCACTGACTTTTGAGTCTAAGGCCATATTAGTACTTGAAAAGGTCAAAGAACTTTAAACAGTTTGGAATATTATTTTTTCAATTTCACATACATGTTTTTCAAGAAGGTTTACCATCTAATTTTAAGTCTAAAACACACTCAAAGGAATACTTGGCAAGAATAAACTTAGAACACCATTCATAGAGAACTGCCACTTAGGATACAATTGGCTTACTGGAATGATGCTTAAGTTGGCACAATTAAGCCATTCACAAGGAAAAGAATTTATAAGAGAATCTTGTTAAATGCTGACCATAGAAGTGTTTAAAAGGTATGCTTAAATTTTTCTCAGGCTTAAATTCACTCAAACAGTAAAGGTAATGTAAGTGGCAAGTAATATCAAATTCTTAGTCATAAATGAAAAGAAAGTACAAAACATCTATGTTTTCCTATTTGACCATTTGGAATATACCACAAACTCTATGAAAGAAAAAAAATTGCAAGTATAATTATATTCTGGAACTACTAGCATGACATGCTTCAATAAATATACTCTTGACAAGATCTACTGATAAAAGAACTGACAAGAAAATTGATGGATTTTATTTGGCCATTTATTCTTTAAAAAAAAACATGAAATCGTCCACGGGAACAGAGGAGAAATAAGAAAAGGAAGCAAGCAAGCAAACACCCCACAAACACTCACTAAGGGCAAAGTCATGTCACACTATAGGGCAGAAGTGCAAAGGCATATTTGAGGCATATTTCCTCCCTTTCTCTCCCCCAACTCACTGTCTTCCACACCTCTACAAATCTGGCCTAACTCTCTGTGCTCTGGTAAACACTGACTTAAGGACTGGGTGTGTAGCTCAGTCATATCACATTTGCTGATGGCACTTTAAGATTCCAATACAAGCCGGGCGATGGTGGCGCACGCCTTTAATCCCAGCACTCGGGAGGCAGAGGCAGGCGGATCTCTGAGTTCGAGACCAGCCTGGTCTACAGAGCTAGTTCCAGGACAGGCTCCAAAGCCACAGAGAAACCCTGTCTCGAAAAACCAAAAAAAAAAAAAAAAAAAAGATCCCAATACAAGTACCACGGAAGAGAAAATCAACTTATTAAGATTGGAATATATGAGAAACGACCACACTGATTTCCACAGTGGTTGCACAAGTTTGCATTCCCACCAGCAATGGATGAATGTTCTCCTTACTCTATATCCTCTCCAGCATAAGCTGTCATTAGTGTTTTTTATTTTAGCCATTCTGACAGGTATAAGGTATCTCAAAGTTGGTTTGATTTGCATTTCCCTGATAGGTAAGGAAGTTGAACATGTCCTTAAGTATCTTTTGACCATTTGAAATTCTTCTGTTGAGAATTCTCTTTAGTTCATGACCCCATTTTTAATTGGGTTATTTAGAATTTTAATGTCCAATTTCTTGAATTCTTATATATTTTGGAGATCAGTCCTTTGTCTGATGTGGGGTTGGTGATAGTTCATGATCCTAGAGCAGCTAAGTAATAAGGAGAACCCAAAGAAAAACATTTATAGACCCACCTGGAAACAGGAAGCAGACAAGATCGCTTGACAAAATTTGGGAACATGGGGGTGGGAGGTAGAAGGAAGGAGAGAAGGGAAAGAGGTGGGGAGAAGGGGAGGGTTGGGGAGAGCTTGAGGGAATGGGATAGTTGAAATAGAGGAAGGACAGATATGAAAGCAAGGAAAGAGATATCTTTATTGAGGGAACCATTTTGGGGTTAGCAAAAAGCCTGGCTCTAGAAAAATTTCCAGAAAGGATTACCCCAGCTAAGACCCTAAGCAATAGAGGAGAGGGTGCCTGAACTGGCTTTGCCCTGTAGTCAGACTGATGATTATCTTAAATGTCACCATAGAACCTTCATCCAACAACAGAAGGAAACAGAGGCAGAGACACACATTTTGAGCACTGGACTGAGCTCCCAAGGTCCAATTGAAGAGCGGAAGGAGGGAGAGTATGCGCAAGGAAGTTAAGACCATGAGAGGTTCACCCACTGAGACAATGTGCCTGAGCTAATGGGAGCTCACCAACTCCAACTGGATGGGAAGGAACGAACATGGGATCAAACTAGTCCCTCTGAATGTGGTTGACAGTTGGGGCAGACTGAGGGGCCAATGACAAAGGCACTGGGGTTTGTCTCTACTACATGTACTGGCTTTTTGGGATCCTATTCTCTTTGGATGTATACCTTGCTCAATCTGGATGTAGTGGGGAGGGTCTTTGATTTTCCACAGGGCAGGGTGCCTTGCCCTCTCTTAAGATTGGAGAGGGGTGGGAAGGAGGGTGTGTGGAGGGAGTGGGAGGAGAAGAGGAAGTGGGAATTTGGATTGGTATTTTTTAAAAGTAATAAAATAAAATAAAAAGATTGGAATATATAAACTCTTGAGCTGGCTAAAGTCCATCTGACTGAAAGTCTGGACAGCAAGGATAAACATCATGTTTCCTCTTGATGGCTTTGGTGATTAAATATGAAGCAATTAGAAAGGTTAACTCTACCTTTAAAGAAAAAACTCTACCAGATACAATTTTTAAACATGGCCTAGCAGCTGAGCAATGGAGAGTTGTGACCACAGGATCGCCCAGACAGAATGAGCAGCAACAGTTGGGCAAACAAGACACTAGACAATAAGAACTGGGAGTGGCAAAGAGAAACAGCATGTGCAAATCAGAGAAGTTGTTTATATTTACTGTGTAACTTTAGAGCATATAGGTAAATGGAAAGAATTAAATAAAATCATCCATAACTGTACAACCTAGAATTAATCAACTATCTGCACATGCACTGTTCACAAATACAAATACATACTTTAGTTTTAATGATTATAAAACCATGATGTACATATTAATTAAATTATGTATAGGACTTAAATTTGCTCCATTTTTTTCTATTAAAAACATTATGAAAAGAGTTGGCTCAGTAGTTAAGAGCAATTGTTATTCTTGCAAAGGACCCATGTTTTATTTCCCAAAACCCATTTGGTGGCTCACAAATATCCATAACACCAATGCCAGAGGATCCGACACCCTCTTCTGACCTCTGCAGGTAGTAGGCATACAAGTGGTACATATACTTCCAGGCAAAATGCTCATTCACACAAAATAAATTAAATTTTTTTTTTTAAAGCAAACTGATAACATTGTGATGAGGCATCCATCTCCTGGCTGAAACTTTGCTTACACTCCTGGAAATACCAAGGATCCTGGCATGGGAGGCTCATTAATGTCAGTTAGTCAAGCCTGGGCATATGGTAGAGAACAGATGTCTGAGGGAAGGCTAATAACTTCAATTATGTACACATTAATTATGAGGTGGCAACAGGATATCTAAGTAGGAATGTGTGGCTGACTTATAAGGAAGGGGATTTACAGCTCTTGGGATCACTAACATGGAAGCTGTAGTGTAGTGTAGCACATGAGATGACTAAAGAAGAAAGCAAAGAAAGGACATCACATTTCCTGTTCTCTAGAAACACTAACATTGTGGGGAAAGGACATCACATTTCCTGTTCTCTAGAAACACTAAAACATTGTGGGGAAAGGACAATGAAAGCTGGAAGAACAAGTGAAAAGACAGTATACAAGTAAAAGGTAAAAAGAAAACCAGCAGACACAAAAATTGGAGAGATCAAAATTTCTGGGTTTAAAACATATTTTAGGGGGGCCTGCCCAAACAATAACAACATTTAGGTAGGAATGTTTGTCCTCAAAGGCACCTTGAAGTCAATGCACCCCAGAGCCTCTACAGCATGTTGTCATGCTCAGTGTTCCTGCCACCCTCCTCAACCATGCCATAAAGACTCCAGTAGTCAAGTCTTCTATGGTAGGTTTGTGGGATAGCATTATAAAGTCTTATTGGGGGGCATCTAAAAAATGTTTCTTTTTTAAGATCACCACGAATCCTCATATATAAAGATTTATCACCATGGAAAACATGCCAATGGCTACAATTCCAACTTCCTTTTTTTCAGACTATCCTAAATATCCTTTCCAGATTTTTCTTTTATTTACAAACTTGATTTTAGCATCCATTCCCCCATCTTAAGAGCTTTAGTCTTCCAACAACCGCTTCCTAATCTTCTCAAATATCCACAGCAACTGCTCCACCTTCTCCAGGTCCAATGAGGAACAACTTGTGCAGAGAAACACTGTTACCTACTGGTGGGTGGCATATGGGTGCCTGAGTAGACTGTAGGAGATCTAAGTATACCCTTACTTCAAGGGATAGCGGAGCACCCACAGGTCTGTTTGTTTTGGGTGCTCCTAAAGACAGTTTACTTGTCATTCCTGTGTTCCCTGGCGTCCTAGTATCACAACCACTTATCTTTAACATCCTTTTCCTTTCTCTTCTAAGAAGTTTACTGTTCTTTCCTTTTTTTTTCTCATCCCTGTTTAGACAAAAGAAGCTCCCTGTGAGGTTTTGAACATGTTATTTTATTGGGAAAGGGTACTAAAGAAAGATGGGAAGAAATCTTAACTCTTAACATATGAATGTATACAACAGCAACAAACTATACCAAATTAAACCATGCTCTGTGATTGGGAGGTAGTGGCACACACACATTTAATCCCAGCACTTGGGAGGCAGACGTAGGTGGATCTCTGAGTTTGGGGCCAGCCTGGTCTACAGAGTGAGTTCCAGGACAACCAGGGCTACACAGAGAAAGCCTGTCTCAAAAAAACAACAACAAAACCATGCATTGTGAATGAGACACTTACATGATTTTCATCACTGGTGAAGAAGAATGAAGAGAAGGGGTAATCTGAAGCAACAGTTAAATCACCCAATAAGTGAATGACCACTTCTATCCTCTTAAAATAACTTCTTTTTTCATTTCAATCTCTTTTCCTCAGACATAAAATACAATGTCTCAACTGGATACATGCAGATTCCAAAAGATGATATTTGACAGAAAATTCAATGATTGTGTAAATAGAGCCATCTTCATTTTCTTATAATAAAGCTAAAACCTAAAAACAAGTTCCTGATATTCTGGCACCAGCCTGGTAAACGTGTGCTTTTCTAGTATCCTTGGGACGTTCATAGTAGATAACCAGACACCTTTCAGTGACAAATTTCTCCCAATTTTGATTTGGTCTTCACTATGGGTTCACTCTCTAATGTCATATTCTCACCCTTCCTCTGGAACCTGATTCCTCACCTACCATAGCTGGATGAGTAACTTTCCCATGTGTCCTCATAGTACCCCACACTTACCTCATTAAAGCATCTAGCAGAGTAATTGTCTGTGCATCTGTTGAACATGTAGACAATGGGAATGAAGCTCCTTGAGAGCAGGGAAGCTAAGTTTGCTTCACCGTTCCATGGCTGAAGATCAGAACAGAGCTTGGCACCAAGAAGATTCTCAGAAGCACCAGCATCAGCTTCCAGCAGCACATCAGTTAGCCCAACTGCCACTCTAGCATTGTTACTGCTCCCCAAACACTACACTGCACTGCACAGAAGTCAAGACAATAACCACCTGCTCTATATCCAGGCATGTATTCAGGCTCTATTTAATTTCATTCCTTCAAAACCTTGTAAGTAAAAAAAATTACTCTCTTTTACTAATGAGAGGATCTGTTCAGAAAAGACTAAAAAAAGGTCTTATATGCAAACCAACCTATGAGCTGAAGCCATCTCTCCACTGTTACTCTGCTTTCCTGTTATCCATACTGAATACACATGGACGGGTAACCACTCAGGTTTCTTTTCCTCACTCCATTTTACAATGTTAGAAAGCAATAAAATTAATTTGTGAAGTATCTGGACACATAGAGAAAAGAGGTAAGACTACTTGCTCTAGAATCTGATGACTGTCCAAATACTACTTTGCTACCTACTAGGTCGGTGATCTTGGGTAGTTGGTCTTCTCTGTGCTAGTTTATAAAGTGGGAGTAGTGGAGCTACAGAGTTGCTGTGAGGAATGATGATATGTATACATGAAGAACCAAGTTCTAGAATTAAGTACTAACAGTAGCAATACTAATAGTTAGGACTAACGCATACTTCACACCTGTGCTACCTGCCTTAGTTTGCTTTCTGTTGCCATAATAAAACCTTGACCAAAACTAATGTGGGAAGGGCAGAGAAGAATTTATCTTAGCTTACATTGGGAGAAGGCAAAGCAGGAACTAAAGGCAGGAGTCTGGAGACAGGAACTGAAGCAGAGACCATGGAAAAATGCTTTTTACTGGCTCACACTTATCAGTTACCACCCACCAAGGGGTGGCACTGCCCACAGTGATTAGGGAGCAGGGAGAGGGGAAAGAGTGATTTTAATTTTCTACAGTACTGCAGAGTTTAGTCTTTTAGAGAGATTAAAGACCCAAAGATAGGTCCTTGTGTCCTTCAACTGTCTTGCTCATTTAGAAAATGTTTGAGGACTCAAATTGATTTTAATATTACTATTCTTCAAGGACTTGGGAAAGCACTGAGATAACAGATACCTACTTAGGACTCTATTCATGGAACAGAGACATACAATTGAGGATCCCACACCAATGGAATCCAGTTTATCAATGTTTCTAAAACATTGTTCATCATATACTGATCCTTGCAAACAACCTGCACACCCTGAATGTATGAAGAAAAAAGCAAATAAAAGCATAGGCTGTAAAAACTATAAATATCATATTGTGAATATTCCATTTGGGTTTTTTTTTTGCATGAGTCAAATTAGCTAAAGAATCATGAAGTAGGACTTAGGATTGAAGAATCTTGTTCCAGCTAAAAAAAGCTAACAGATGAACTGAGATTGGAAAAATACATACACTCCCTCAGCTAATGTTTCTAGCATGTCATGCAAAAAGAATATTGTAAAATGGCAACAGAATTTAGTTCTGTGAAATATCATGTTCAATATAAAATCTTTATTTTGAAATCATTCTAAATATGAAAAATGATTAAAATTCAAGTTCATTTAAGATTACTTTGAATTAAAATTTACTATACTTTTATGATTAAAACTATATTCTCAAATATCACCAAATGTAAAAATCCAGGAGGCAGGTTTACAATATAAAATACAATCTCTAAATTGAAACATTAAAAGACTACCAGGTTAAACCAAAGAGTTAAACCTCAATTAGAAAGTAGCCACTGACAACAAAAAATATTTAGGAGCCACTGGCCTTGTATTTCATTAGAGATTCCCTTGACTTCTGACAGTCTATGAGTTTACGGTATTTATATATAACTCCATGAGGACTATTTTATAGAAATTGCTATAGAAATTACTGTACAGAGTTCTCTTACCATTTCTTTTGTGGAATATTAGTTAAATATATGTTACATTCGTTCATGCTATGGAATATTTGTTTAATGATGCAAAGATGTGTTGCATTCTTTTATGTTACATTTGTTTAACTCTGTGAAGCTGTGTTACTTTGCCTGCCTAAAACAACTGATTGGTCTAATGAAGAGCTGAATGGCCAATAGCGAGGCAGGAGAAAAGATAGATGCAGTTGACATGCAGAGAGAAATCTAGGAAAGAAGGCAAGGAGTGAGGAAAAGTAGAAGGAGTGAAGCACATCAGGGACCGGCCATGAAGCAAGAAGGAAAGAAAAATATATAGAATAAACAAGGTAAAAAGACTAGGGGGAAAATGTAGTTAAAGAGAAATTGGATAATTTAAGTTAGAAAAGCTGGCTAGAACCAAGCCAAGCTAAGGCTGGGCATTCATAAGTAAGAGTAAGTCTCTGTGTATTTATTTGGGAGCTGGGTAACGGGCCCCCAAAGAGTAAAAAGAAAACCAACTACACATTTCTACAAGTATTCCTTGTGTGTGAGTGCACAGTGTGCACTGTGCTGAGGAAAAAGACAGGAGGCAGAATGTGTTGTGTGCATGCTCTACCACTGAGCTACATCCTCATGACAAGCCTACCAGTGAAGTAGACATAGTAACTGTATATACATTATAAATATTTCTTAAGAGAATAAATGAAATGTTCACACATATGAATTCCTTAAGTCTGAATGAAATCTCATAACCTTGTTCTTAAAGGCTTAGATCAACATGGATACTGCCAAAGCATTCTTTTTTTTTTTTTTTTTTTTTTTATGCAACGGCTAAGTTTGACAAAAGCTGTGGA
>NC_022029.1:47117550-47121360 GCF_000317375.1 Microtus ochrogaster
GAACTAGCTCTGTAGACCAGGCTGGTCTCGAACTCACAGAGATCCGCCTGCCTCTGCCTCCCGAGTGCTGGGATTAAAGGCATGCGCCACCATCGCCCGGCTGCCAAAGCATTCTTAAAAACTCATAAAGACTAAGATTATCCTCTGCACCACACCTCCAGATATACTGTCTCTAAGAAACATATCATGTCACTTTACAAAATAATTGGGGCAAGATTAGAGATCACTACTGTGCCCATTAAAGCTTTGTATTCAAATACCAACAACTTTGTACGATGTTAAAAGTACAATAATCTCTTTGCAGAGTCTGGGAGGCTAAAAAGACACTAATATAATCAACCAGAATGTCAGATTACTGTTATCAGTGGGTTCCCTAATGCTGTACAATTTAACCATGAAAAGTCTCAATATCTTTAACTTACAGGAGTTTCTATCTCATCTGTAAAAATGGACGTTGATCACACTAAACTCTATGATCATGATTTTAGAGAAGAAAACAAAACAAACTATGATACTTCAGAGGCCCATAAAAATGGCTTTTAACTTAGTTAGGTGATGGTCAGCTGTGAAGCTCCAATAAAGACATTTTACCTCAAAAATAATTCCCACAGGGACAAAAGTTTTTTGAAAATTACCAGGAGAGTCTGATGACTGTCTGAAGTGGTGCACAGAACTTAAAGATTTGTGATCTGTAAATTTAATGGAATTCAGCCAGTTGGGAGTGTATTATTAAGTCTCAAGACAAAGCAGCATGCAAGAAAAGCACCCCAACACTAAGCTACACCCTCACCTTTTAAAACTGTTATTTTTATAGAATGACTCCCTAAATTACCCAGGTTAGATATAAACTTGCAATGATCCTCCTGCCTACATCTCCAAAATTGGGATTTGTAGGCATGTGCCACCACATACTACTGGAAAGTTAGATTGTTACAGGCATAGACAAGAATCATGACTTACAAGAACTAAACAGTGTTACAAGTTAAATATCTCTAACATGTAAATCTGAAATCTAATGCTTCAAATCTCAGGATCTGTGAGCAAACACATGACACCACAAGTAGGAAATTCCACACCTGGCTCTATGATGAGGGGTCTTAGTCAAGACGCAGGTGCTCTAAAGAGATTGTACAACATTATCTTCAGACTTTAGGGTAAGGTAATGGATGGAATAGAAATCAATTTTGTGTTTTAACTCATAGTGTATATATTCACATCTTACTATATATATTTGAATATTAAATTTCTAGCCTCCTGATCTCAAGCACTTTAAAATAGAGATAATCAACTTGCAACTTAGCTAATTAAACTATGCTAGAAAACAAAAGGTGTAGATGGGTGATAACCAAGCTATTATGATTATATAATGTCACTTTCTATACTAATCAGCCCACAATGGTGAAAACGCTTATTTGGAAGTCCACTTTTTAAACAAACAGATCAATTCTATTATTTTCATGTAGACAATCTACTTGGGAGACAAAACTTGAATAAAAATACAAAACTAACAAAAATAATTAAATTATGATAATGGTTTACACTTCTGAAAGACTGAATACCAAAAATGGACATTAAAATTAGAACACAATCTTATTACATCCTAATTTACAATGAAGATTAGTTAAGTATGTTAAGGTAGGATGTGAATTTTCATTATATGCCTATGAAAATTAAGACACTTTTTAAATATACAAGCAAAGAAAATCAGGAAATTAGAGTTATTGTAGTGGGGGAGGATTAATTACACAATTCTTTAGAGGCTAAATAAAAACAAAAATACTAGTGTTTTTTCCTGAATTATTTGTAGAATCGGCCCGGAAGGTGGCAATATCTGCTCATGTAGTGTAGTTTCCGTGCATATCTTTTGCACAAGCTTCTCTTAGGATTTCTCTTGTTTAAAATGGGTCCCCAGGGAAGTAGCAAGAAGAAATTCTGTAATTATTTTCTGATGCAATAAAGGGTGAGGCCTTTCTAATACTGAATTTTGAGGGGAAAAAGGCGCTTCACCAATTGTGATAGCAATAACCTTGCCAGGAACATAAAAGGAAATTGGCTATAATTTCTGGTATTTATCTTTTGCCTTTTTTCATTAAAATACACCTAATTTTCCTAGTGGATTTTTAAAATAAGTGAAATCAGAAATCAATTACTTTTCATTATAAAATACAAATTACAGTTTGTTCTATTCACAAGAAAGAAACATTTAAACCCAGTTATAGACATTTCTAACAGCAATGTGAACTCTGGCTCTTCCATGCCGCACTTAACAAATTACTTAGGAACTGTGAAGATGGCACTCTGTTCTTCTGAACGACTGGACATTCCCCTCACATGAAGTACAGTGTGTAAAGGGCTGGGAGAAGAAAACATGTATCTCTAGATCTTAGTTTACAGTAATCCTAGAATCTGAGTGCACATTTTCATTTGTACTCCTGATTATAAAGATGAAAGTGCTCCTTAACACTTGCAGAAGTATTAGTAACAGAGTTACAGCACAGTCTACATTTAGTGCTTTTCTTCTCTCAGCTGTTCCTTTACTTTTCTAAGTGGTACTTAGAGCTAAACATAGACTGGGCAAGGCTTCATGTGTAAACCCTTGTATGCATCACCGGAGAAAATTTTACAATAACCAAATAAATCCAGTGCTTTACTCCCAGGAATTGCCACTAGCCTGCTGCTGTGACACCAGGTTAGCACAATTTCTGAGGGACTCAATTTTTGCCATCTATAAAATGAGGCTGTTGCAGCCCAATAAACGCTAAGCTCACTTCCAAATAAAATACTCATGTAAGTCTTTATTTACATTAGGAGATGAATGAGTAGCAGGGTCTAGAGTAAGTCCATGTGAGAATATGAACTTAAACATATGTAGAAATAGAAAATGACAAAGTGCTTTTTAAAATGTAATGTTTGAACTTAACAGTTTCTTTTCACAATCTGAGTTTAGACAGGATAAACAAAGACCAAGAAGACCTATTTGTCTCAATTTCCCAGTACTCTCCTTCTATGCTTCTACTATTCTAATGACCACAAGAATATAATGCAAGTGTGACAGCTAATCTTTATTGTCAGCATGATTGAACTGAGATAGGCCCAGAAGATAGGGTGTGTCTGCAAGGGGGTTTCCAGAATCCACTAAACTGTGAGGGTTCTGACAAAATCAACTGTTTAGTTTACTGAGGGATTCAAAGGAGAAACAGACTACTGTGAGGTGGCAGAAACTGTGGCAGGTCGTCCTTGTATAAACAAAAATAAACATACAACACCGACTGTCAGATTCTCAGCAGTCACCTATCGCAAAGAGGACACATACTAAAGATTTGTCCTTGGAAATATAGCAAAAGATAAACTTGTGACCGTGTTATAAAATGAGTTCTAGAACAGATCAGAAAGAAAGTTGGCAGCAGAGCCCTGACCAGAAGATCACAGCACAATCAATAAAGGGTTGAGGAGATTTAGGCTGTATTGCTTGGAAGTCCATTGAATCACACTGGTCACTGACTCTTAGTTACCCTCTGGAACCTAAAATTGCCCATTGTTAAAAATACCACATACTTGAGATATAAAATATGGAGCAATCAAACAGTTAGTGGTTTAGAGGTTTCATCCCTATTGACTGGCTTTCATTATCCTGTAAAGTGCTATGCACAATATGGAGGAAAAAAATAACCACCAATTATTACCAGCTGTTAACATTTAGAGCTACAATAATGACTGGTCATTATCACTGACTCAATAATGGCATGAACATGAGGGAAGCAACCAATCACTTTCTGACTAGAATTACAGGTTCCTCTATAAGTTGAAACC
>NC_022029.1:47121460-47126229 GCF_000317375.1 Microtus ochrogaster
TTTCCAGAATCCATTAAACCATGAGGGTTCTGACAAAATCAACTGTTTAGTTTGCTGATGGATTCAAAGTAGAAACAGACTACTGTCAGGTGGCAGAAACTGTGGAAGGTCGTCCTTGTGGGAAGACGGGGGCACTGGGGACCTGTCTCTGAATGAATGCCTGTGGCCCTTCCTGTCTGCTGTTTGCCATGAGGTTCTGCCCCAGCAACTATGGACTGAATCTTGTGAAACATTGAAGCAAGGAAATAATTCCTCCATCACAGTTCTTTTCCCCAGGCATCTGTCACAGCATTTCCACGTAGTTATCACACTAAGCAATGCTTTCTCCATGTCACTATCTCTGATCTAGTTGTGTAGAGCAGATATGGTGCTCTCTCCAATGTCACTATGCCTCACCTAGTCCATGGAGCAGATGCGGCTCTCTACTTAGGTATTATCGGTTACAGAGTACAACAGCTCAGCTCTGCCATCCAAATGTGAAAGAAGCTACAGTCTGTACATGCACTGACGGGCACTGCGGCTCTGTGCCAATAAACTTAACTTATAAGACATAGGCTGTGAAAGCCAGTTTTGTTCCATAACTAGTTTTCCAACTATTGGTCTTGATCATATAAAGCAAAACAAGATGTGTAAAAATCAGCTATATAACTAAGAAGGCATAGTTTCAAAATAGAAAACTCTTTTTAAAATGATCACTTTCCCTAAATTTCTCAGAGTCATGAGAAATAAAAGTCCACTATAAGTGGGACTGTGCTATAACCATAAGTTTATATAGGGTTTCAACTTACACTATATGCTAATGACAAAAGTCTTCCTTTACTTTGTCAACATCGTCATCCATTAAAGCAATCCAAGCATTCTAGAAATCACTTAACCCTTGTCTTCTGTAAGAGCTGGGTGAGTAGGGAGGATCAGGGAGGAGTTAGGAAAGAGGAAAAACGTGATCAAAATGGTTTTTATTTAAAAGTTGCCTATGATTTTTGTTTGTTTGTTTGAGATGGGGGGATCTCACCATGCAACCCTGGGGCTGTCTGTAACTTGCTAAGTAGACCAGGCCCTGAATTCACAAAGACACCCTTCCTCTGCCTCCTGGGTACTAGGACTGCATGCACCAACACACCTATCTCATGTCATTCTTGTTCACTGTTTCTCAAAAGATTTTATCAAAAAATCTTCTTTTCAAACATTAGTTCTCCTAATTATTAAATAATTCAGTCATTTGACATTTGAGTGCCCGTGGCAGGGCATTCAGTGTGACAGGTGATGAAACAGGAGTCGGCATTTGCCAACAGTGAGGAAAGTAGGAGCTTTAGTGTTAGGGAACAATTTCACAGTAAGTGGTGAGAACCTCAAGAAATGTTGATGTCTTTAAGGGAATTTTTACAATTTAGGAAAATCTTTTAGTCTCACATTTCATAACTAAATAAGTTGTATACTATTTTCAAAACAGATTCACTTTTTTTATACTTGATGGTTGTCTGTGTGCGCTCAAACACGTATGCATGTGCCGAGAAGGTTCAAATGTGACTGGGCATGTGTGAATGCTTGTGAAAAGATCTGCAGCTTTAAGAATATCATCAAAGAGGTCCTGATCTGACAGAAAATTGGAAACTACTGCAGGTAGCCAAAAAGGTGACAGCAGAAGAACTCTTCTTGGTATCTACCTTGTTGTATAGCCCAGGACAGGCTAGAATCCACATGCTATTGGAGATGACATTAAACTGGCCCTGTTTATTTCTAAATCTCTAATGGCAATATACAGTGATTTTTTTTTCAAAAAAGGAGGTTAATTTGTTCTCTGACAAAGCCATAAAGGGAACCTGAAATTAGGAGAACAATATTAGTCAGTTGGATCTACTTGGATTAGTCATGTAAAATTAATGTAATCTAATTTAGAAAATAGTAACCAAGCATGATAAAAATGTGTCATTCTTGATTTGTTAAGATATTTGCCACTGTAATACCAGCACTTGGGAGGCAGAGGCAGGTGGGTGTCTCTGAGTTCAAGGCCAGCCTGGTCTGCAATGTGAGTTCCAGGACAGGCTCCAAAGATACACAGAAATACACTGTCTCGAAACAAACAAACAAAAAGGTATTTGTAATAGGTTGGACCCCCCAGCACCATACCATACAAAGTATAATTAACATATAAATTTTGTTACTCTTGAAGCAAACTAAACCAGATATCTTATGCATATATTTTAATAAAATGTAATATAGAAATCATCATTCTTAACCCAAAACAATTTTTAAAAATAAAAGATTAATTTGGAAACCTAAATTTCGAGATAATGAGCTATACTTTCATTTAAAAAATTAAAGTGCTAAAAGTGAGGCACAAAACCAAAATTCTATCATTTCAAACAACACAGAGAGAAAAGAAGAATTTTTAGTTATAATTAAAATGAAAACAAAGCAACTGAAAATTAAAATGATTTTAGCTGGCAGTAGAGTTCTGCAGTAGAATACTTGCCCAACCTCTATCATGACCTGGGTTTGCTCCCCAACATGACATACAGACCCACAGATAGACAGACACACACATGCACATACACATGGCACAGAAACAGAGATAAAAACCAAACTTAAAAGTACTTACTGAGTTGCACCTCTGGGAAGGAGGTGCCATTCCCTACTTCTCCCTCTGAGTAAAACTAAAAATCATGAACATATTTATCATATGCATAAAAAAATCTCTCATAATCTACTTCAGATAGAATCTCAGAATCCAAGAAAAATCACGTGAAACATTTATGAGTTTTCTTTGGTACCTTGTATATGATAGAATTGGACCCAAAGAAGTTTGGCAACCTGGAAACATCCAGATGGCAAGAACACCCTAAAAACACCAACTAACCAAGCAATCAACCTAAACAAAATCCTGCTTGCCCTTGCCAATCACGTACAAGACAATGCAGACAAAAGCTGTTTTTCTTAGCCAAATACAAAAACACTGGGCAGGGGTACGGTGGGGTTCAGTGGTCTCCATTCTACCACTACCAGCACAGGTCAAATGGAAGCTGTTTGAGAGGCACTCCTTAGGCTAGATGGCTCAGCGGTTAAGAGCATTGCCTGCTCTTCCAAAGGTCCTGAGTTCAATTCCCGGCAACCACATGGTGGCTCACAACCATCTGTAATGAGGTCTGGTGCCCTCTTCTGGCCTGCAGGGATACACACAGACAGAACATTGTATACATAATAAATAAATAAATATTTAAATAAAAAAAAAAAGAAAGCCCAGTTCTCCCTGCCAGAGTAGTATCAGAGCCCAGCAGTCAATCAGTGCCTGCCAGCTGATAACAAGACTGCTTTCTGCATGCTGTCAATAAAGGCTTGACATTCCCCTCTCTATCATAGGCTAGTGTCAGAAGAAACCTAGCATTGAGCTAGGCCTTTCACCAATGCACAGTAAAGGGAACATGGTGAATACTAATATTAATGAGGCAATGAGGTACTCCTGCTTCTCTCAACCAGGAAATAAGGAGAATCAACTCCTAACTTGAGTATTAGAGAGGCAAAGTGGGGACTTGAACTTGCTACCCATTGGGTAATAATGGGGCAGCAGTCCTCCTTCTCATGCTGGAACAGCACTGGCAAAAGCTAGCTAAATGAGGGGTTTGTTTAGTTTTGGCTTTTGAGACAGGGTAGTATTACTTTACATAGCATAGTCTAGTCTCAAGCTCATAATCTACTTCAGCCTTCCAAGTGTTGGGAGTACAGGGATTTTGTCACCACATCCAGCTAAACTAGGACATTTAAATAGATTATAGATTCTCAGAACATAATACCCACAATGTTCAAGTATCCAATGAAAATCACTTACACCACAAACCAGCAAAATTTTTTAAAATTTTTATTATTTTTAACTCCGTGTGTGAGTGCATGTGCCTGAAGCATCAAGAGACTTCAGATTCCCCTGGAGCTAGAGTCACAGGTGGTTGTGAATCACCTGACATGGGTGCTGGGAGCCCACCTGGGGTCTTCATGAACCATTCTCTGAACCATTTCTCCAGCCTCCAGAACTGGGAATATTTATAACTGGATGAAAAGGGAAACCTGTAGATAACAATACCAAGATGTTGTGGATGCAGAAATGATCTGAAAAGGAGTTGTGAGTGGCCGTAATGAAATGAGTTGTCTCTGCTTCTCTATATCTTTGGCTTTCTCACATATTTGAAACAAAACAAAACAATCTTCAGAGGAATATCATATAAAAAGAGCAGAGTAAGGGAGATGACAAGGAAGGATCTATGAGGCATTTCAGACTTGAAAATTACAGCAGCTAAAATGCAAGATTTAATGAATGGGGGCAAAGAAAATATTCACAGGCCTGAAAGACAACAAAGTTTTCCAATTTTAACAACAGACAGAAAGAAAATAAATGGAGCTTCGAGATCTGTGTGATTACAGCAAAAGATCTATGCCTTTAACTCCCAAAAGGTGAGTATTGGCCAGGGGAAAAAAAGACACCAGGGGATATAAGATGGTGGCAAGATGACTCAGCAGGTAAGAATATTTATTGGGAAAGACGCGGACCTAAGTTCAATTCCCAGAAGCCACATAAAAAAGCTGGAGGTGGTGGCACACATCTGTAATCCCAGCACTCCCACACAGGCAAGCAGGCCAGCTGCCTGAAATATACAGCAAACAAGTGAGACTCTGCCTCAACAAGATGGTGGAAGGAAAGAAGTCACTGTTCAAAGTTGTCCTTTACTCTCTCTATCTCTCTCTCTCTCTCTCTCTCTCTCTCTCTCTCTCTCTCTCTCTCT
>NC_022029.1:47126329-47129461 GCF_000317375.1 Microtus ochrogaster
CACTCACACACATCAACAGAGACAGACAGAAGACAGACACATACACACACATATACACAGATAGAGACAGACACACACACACACACACACACACACACACACACACAGAGGCAGGGAGACAGACAAAGCTTAAGTAATCCAAAAAACAAAGTCAGATAACTTCAAACTTGGTAAAACATAAACATGTAAAGATTCATTGCCACCTAATTTTGACTGAGGCCCACAAATACATCTGTGAGAAATACATTTTTTTGTCTTGTTTCTTGTCTCTTGGCATATGTGGAATCTGGTAGTGTAATGTAAGACAATGTAACATTTAAAAAGAGGTAGATATGAGTGACATTATTTTTTAATAGAAGAGTTTTAGTTTCTGGTTGGCAGTAGGAAGCAATCCAGAGATGAAACTAATGTGAAACTTATTTTCAGTCTTCATTAGACCTCGTCTATTTCTGTTTCAACCTACACCTAGGATTTAATTGTTCAGAGATTTCCACAAAAACCTGCAGTAGTTACCAAGACTCTTTTCCCTCTAATTCCTTGAAACTATCCAATAAGACTATTGTTCTGGCCAGTTTTTATGCTAACTTGACATATGTTATTATCATCTGGAAGAGGGATCTCAATTGAGAAAATGTTCCCACCGGATTGATCTGTCTGCAAGCCTGTGGTGCATTTTTCTTGATTGATGATTGATGTTGGTGGATCCATCCTCCTGGGGGCAGGGCCACACCTGGTTGGGTGGTCATGGATGGCGTCAGCACACAAGCTGAGGGGCAAGCCAGTAAGGACATCCTTACTGTCTCTGCATCAGTTCCCACCTCCAGAGTTTTGTCTTGCCTTCACTGACTTCCTGTAGGATGGACTACAAGCTAAAAGATAAAATAAACCCTTTGCTCCCCAAGTTGCTTTTGGTCATGGTGTTTTATCCCAGCAATAACACCTTAACTAAGGTGATTATCCAATAAGTAAACAATAATGGCAAAAACGGCAAGCCATTTGAAAAAAAGTAAATGCGATTTATATATCATACCATCAAAAAGGAAAAAAAAAAAGAGGAAAAAGGGTCAAATGAATTAAATGCCCTGATGTAGGAATTAAATCTGGTTATTAGAAAAAAGTATAACTGAAAAGTTGGTTAATGAATATAAAGTTATATGTAAAGAAATACAAGGCAAGTTCTAGCGATTTTTTTGCATGATAATATGAATTAACACTTAAAAACAGGTAAGATAATACATTTTACAATGCTTTCTAACCAACTTTTGTAAACACATAAGTGAATACTTTTATGTATCTGAGCATAGAGTTTTTCAAATAAGTCAAAATGTACATATCCGATATAAAGGGAAATAATGATAAATTTGACTATATGTTTGAACACTGAATACAAATAGTGAATAATTAACATCTAATTTAACTGTAATAATTGTATTATATTGTGAGTATGCTATTTCTTACATCTATAGATCAGGCTGGCCTTGAATTCAGAGATCCTCCTGCCTCTGCCTCCCAAGTACTGGGACTAAAGGCATATACCACCACTGCCCGATATGCTATTTCTTAAAAAATGATAGAAACAGAAGACTTCACCTTTCCCAGATCTGTAGTGAAGTGTTTACAGATACAGACCAATTGACATGATGTCTGAATTTGTTTCAAAATATGAGAGTAGAAAGTGTAGAAGTATGGATAAGAACAAAGTTGACTTTGTATTCATAATTGTTTAGGACAGGCAGGAGCTAATAGGCTATTTTCAAAATCAGGTCCAGTGTAATAGCATTATCAAGAACTGTGCAGAAAATATTTTTAAAAGCTGCCAAGCCAGGGACTGAGAATGCAGCTCATCACCATCATCACATAAAACCAGACATTGTGGTATATGCCAACACCACCAGAACGTGGGAGGCAGAGGCAGGAGGATGATAAGTTCAGTGTCATCCTCAGCTACTCTGGGCTACATAGACTCTGTTTCAAAACAATAAACAAACAATCAAAAAACAAACTAGTACAGTGTTGTAGCTTCTAAAAAGCTCCCCACCCCCACTCCACAAGGATGGCAAGACGGTTGAAACCAAATTATTCACTAGACACTCTAGACGAAATATTAGTTACTAAACCCCACTTATATATTTAAAAATAACAAATGGAGCACACAATGCTGGTATAGGAGGTCCTTCTGCATTTGTGTTGATTTCATTGGTTGAATAAAGAAGCTGCCTTGGCCTTTTGATAGGGCAGCCCTTAAGTGGGTGGAGTAGACAGAACAAAATTCTGGGAGGAAGAAGGCAGGCAGAGGGCTGCCCACCATGAAGCTGCCAAGTCAGACATGCTGAATCTTTCCCGTAAGCCATAGCCTCATGGTGACATACAGATTATTAGAAATGGGTTGAATCAAGATGTGAGAGTTAGTCAATAAGAGGCTAGAGCTAATGGGCCAGGCAGCAATTTAATTAATACAGATCTCCGTGTGATTATTTCAGGGGTTCAGCTAGCCAGGCAGCAGCCCGCCGCTCCTCCTTACAACATAGTACAAAAAGGGGGAGGAGTGATAACTCATATCTGTAATCCTGGCATTAGGAAGCTGAGAGTAGTAGTGTGAGTTCAGCCTGGACCACAGCATCTTAAAAGACAGCAGGTAAGCTGGAGCTGGGGAGATGGCTCAGGATTGTGAGGGGGGAGGGGTATTCAGTTCCTGCACCCACATGGCAGCTTTCAACCATCTGCAACTCCAGTTCCAGAGGATCTGGCACCCTCTACTGGCTTCCTTGGGTACCAGGCATGCACGCAGTATTTTACAAAATATCACACACATAAACTTTTAAATTGAGAAAAAATAAATAATAAACAAACAACAAAGAATAGGCTGTGATGGTTGTGATTTTTAAAGTCAAATACATGAAAATAGGGGCTGTCAAAATAGTTCAGTGGATAAAGGTACTTGTTGCCACAACACTGAGTTCAATACTGAAATCTACAATGGGAAAGAAAAAACCAACTTCATAAAGTTGTCCCCTGACCTTTGCACTGTGGCATGCACCCCACATCATGTGCATACACACTTCTCCATGTGCTTACACACATGTCTATGTGTGTGGATGACTACTGAGGATCAACTCCTGAGGTTACTCTGGC
>NC_022029.1:47129688-47140459 GCF_000317375.1 Microtus ochrogaster
ACACACACACACACACACACACACACACACACACACACACACACACACCATGAGAAACAGAACTGTCTGTACGATAATTTTATCTGTCATCACAATGGTCATAATACTAGACCTTAGGACCATGATTTCTCCCAAATATTTTGAATGATGCAAGAAATAAATACCTTATAAGCTAATCCTTTCATTATAGCTTTAGCTCCCCCCGAATAATTCTTTTTCTATATTAATGAGTAAAGGCCTTATTTTTTTTTAATATTCAATCTAAGCAGGTCATTCACCTGTTTCGGACCATTCAATAACTCAAAACTCTTACAATTCATAAATCTTACAAGACAGAGTTCCTCTCTATTTAGTTTTACATCATATCATTTTTGCTCTTCTCTTTCAGATATGTCAAATTTTCTTCTTCTATACAGTTCTTTGAAGGTGATCATGCAGTAACCCACTTTTTGGGTATAGTTCTATGAATATAAGATGGGCATAGAATATTAAAACTACTACTATTTGCAAGTTACAAGTTCCATACTCACCCCACCCCCACCCCGGACAAGGGTTCCCTCATGCTTTGTAAATCATACCTCCTAAAACACCCTACTGGTAACTGTTCTCCATCAGAAGAGTTTTTTTGTCAAATACTAGAATACAGGTAAGTGGAACCACATAGTTATCAACTGCCTGAAGCTACCTTCCCTCATCCAGCACAATGCTGCATGTGTCAATAAGCTGCTCCTTCTCATTGCTTAGTCATCAGTTATGAACACACCAAATTTATCATTTCATCCTTTCAAAAACATCTGGGTTGCTTCCAGCATGTTTGATTGTGAACAGAGCTGCCATAAACACTGATATAGTGTTTAATTAAAAATAATGTGCCAGTGCTGTTTTAGCTTTTTAAGCTGTTAACTCTGTGGAAAAGAGGGGTGTATGAAAATATTGTCCTATATTTGCAACTTCTCTAAGAATGCAAATTGGTTCCGGTATTACTTAATGACATAATTAAACATATATAAAATTTGTCATTGTTCCCAGTCATGTATAAGCATTCCAGTTTTTCTGTATCTTGGGTGACCCTGGTACTGTCATGATTTCCTATATTAGTTATGTAAGTAGTTGTTTAGTAGTATCTCATTGTGGATTTCATCTGACCTTCCCTAGGCAAGTGGAAAGACTGCAAGGGTTGATGATTTAACATATCTTTTCAACTGAGCTTACTTACCAACCTTTGATAAAATATTTGTGGTTTTTTTTTTTTTGATTTTGTTTTTGTTTTTCGAGACAGGGTTTCTCTGTGGTTTTGGAGCCTGTCCTGGATCTAGCTCTTGTAGCCCAGGCTGGTCTCGAACTCACAGAGATCTGCCTGCCTCTGCCTCCTGAGTGCTGGGATTAAAGGCGTGCGCCACCACCACCTGGCAATATTTGTGTGTTTTATTCATTTTTATGTGTATGTGTTGATTGTATATGTCATATGTGTACAGATTCTATTTGTGGAGGCCAACATGGGAATTACTACCATTTTCAATTGTCCTCTGATTTTTTGAGACAGTCTCTTGCTGAACCTTGAACTATGTATTTGGGTAGGTGGGCTGCTTAACAAGCTCCAGGAGTCCTCCTGTCTCTCCACCCCAGAGCAATGGGATTATCACACCCTGTCTTTTTTTATAAAGATTTATTTATTTTTATGTGGATTGGTATTTTGCTTACATGCAAGACTGTATCAAGAAGCCAGATCCCCTGGAACTAGAGTTACTGACAGTTGTAAGCTGCCATGTAGGTGCTCAGAATTGAACCCGGGTCCTCTGAAAGAGCAACCAGTGCTCTTAACTGCTTGAGCCATCTCTCCAGCCTCATCCAGTCTTTAAATGGGCGCTATGGATCCAAAATACAGGTCCTCACGCTTGCATAGAAAGCATTTACTGACAGCCATCTCTAAAACCCCTGCTCTGTTAATTTTTAATTGAGTGTTTCTTTGCTCTTGTGTTTGAGAGCTCTTTGTATAATCTTGTATGAGTCCTTTACTGAGTCTGTCATCTGCAAACACTTTTCAGTCTAGAGATTGTATTTTCATTCTCTAACAATGTCTTTTACAGAAAAAAGCTCATATTTTTATGAAGTCTGACCAGCCATTTTTCTTTAAAGGACTGCACTTGTGGTGTCTTGTCTAAGAACTTTTTCCTATCCTCAATCAGAGGGTTCTTCCTAAAGCTTTATGGTTTCACACTGTACATGTTTAGATATATAAAGTACTTGGAGTTAATACTTTGTAAGACATGAAATATAATCATACTCCATTTTCTTGCATGTGAATACTACTTCCTAAAAATGCAGTTCTTTATCACCAAACTGGTTTCTCGACTCTATAACATTCCAAACATCTGGATGTGTATATCTTAACAGTAGCATACCACCTAAATTACTGTGATGCTGTTCTTTTAGTATCTTACATCTTTTAGTATCTTAGCTTTAGATGCACTGATTTTGTCTGCCTGGCACACTCTTCCTCTTCCACTTAGTAATTCCCAACTCATCCTTCCAAAAACAGCTTAAGCATTAACTTCTCAGAAAAAAAGTTCCCATTGACACATTATAAAAGTTAAAAGGCTTCTAATGACCAACTCAGGAAGAGCCCATGGCTCCCAGCAGACTTTAGAAGCTGTAAAGACTTCCTAGGTTTGTCACTTTCCCATGCTAACTTGTCATCACTCCCTCTGGTTCTCTCTTCTCCATCTTCTGCCTTTCCTATTGCTATACAATCCTTGGGTGTAAGGAAAAGGCACCTCCACACCTCATCCAAAACAGAGAGGGGGTTCACTAAAGGACAGAATAAGGGCCTTCTTAGGTCTGTGATAAGGAAGGCATCTAGGTTTAATAACAGAAGGGTTATTCCGCTGGAAAAGCTAAGCTGGTGTCAAGGAGCAGGCTGATCTCTATATTAAAAACAGGACTTGGAGAACTGGTAGGAGAAAAAGTTAAGATTTTCTAAGCAGTGGTTTTCCCTTGAAATGCTATGTTGTTAAGGTAATGACTTCAAAATGCTATGATCAGAAAAGGGAAAAGCAAAGTGAATATTTCCTGAACATTTCTCATGTTTATGGATAGGGATGGATCTCTTACACATGTGTTCTTAAGTAAAAATCTTTACAGTAAATCTAAATAGTAGGTATCATTTCTGCTTTATAGAGAAAAACACTAAGCTTAAACAGCTTGATTGGTTTTATTTTCTTCTTTAGTCATATTTTCCTAATCTGTCTTTATAATATTCTCATTATGAAAAAATGAAACCATTTCTGGAAAATCTCCACTTAGGTGAGAAAATTAACAAATACCAATACCAAGATGACGCAGGTATCTGAATTATCTGGCAAGGACTTTAGAGCAGAATCAGTAAGATGTTCCAAAAAACAATTCTGAAAACAACTGAAACAGATGGGAAAACACAAAGTTTTAGCAAAGAAATAGAATATATTAACAAATGGATATTTTAGAAGTAAAAATTTGATATCCAAAATTAAACTCACAGGATTAATTAACTTAGTAGCAAATGAAAATATATGAAGAATGAATACTGAACTTGAAGACAGATCAATAGAAACAATCAAATCTGAATATAAAAATAATAATTACAGCCTTCGAGAAATGAAAAACAATTAGGGAAAATTAGGAGAGAAGGGGGGAATGGACGGTATTTACTGACTGACTCCCTTTACAGAGTTGAACTACATTCTCACCTCCCACACCCCACTCTGCAGTCTCATTTCCAGCATTTATATTCTGCGTAATAACCATAACTGCAAGCTCCATAGCTCTTCAACTTCTAGCCACTGGAGTTCAGTGTCCATCAGATTAAAGGAACACAATCAATGAACCAGAGCTCAGTTGACTCACTGAGGATTTACTTGGGTTCCTTAACTAAAATGACAATTCTTCCCTTTCACAGATGCCTAGGTGTCACACTAATCTGTTTCATTTTTTTTTAAATACTCAATTACCTGAAGTTAGATATTTTTCTCTCTAATATCTGTGTCCTTCGCTAAAAAGTCAGTTCCATGAAGGCTTGGACTTTATATATTCTGGTCTTGGACATATAATTTAAGCTTAATTTTATATTTGGTGATGGATAACTGAAAACTTCTTCCTTGGGAACTCAGTTCTTAAAATGCTAATTTAGAAGAGGTATGATTTTACATACCATATTAATATTATTGAGATCAAGTGAATACACAATAAAATATGCCAGATTTAAATGTATAGAACAAAGAGTTTTGGCAAAAAAAAAAAGCACCAATGTAATTACTACCATGAATATTCCTATTATCTCACCAAAATGAGTCTTCATGGGTCTTTACAGTCTAGGGAATTTCAGCTTCAAAATAGAAAAGGTCCTAAATGACTTCAATTAAGAAGTGGTTTGGCTGATAACAGAAGTTTTATTCTATATGTAATAATTAAAGAAATCAAAATACATATGTACTTACATTGAATGAGGCAAAAAAAGAACATCTTTCTACATGTCTTCCTGATGCACTCTAAATGCCAATATCTTTCCTCTTCTCCAGGGAGTGTGTTCTTGAGTGTAAGTATGTATGAACACGTGTGCCCATGCATGTGCAGGCAAGTATACATGTGTGTGCTACTATGTATGTGTGTGTGTTGGGCGTGGTACACATGCCTGTGTGGGCATACACATTCATACCAGAAGTCAATTTGTGTGTCATTACCAATGTCTTTGCCTTAGTTTTTTAACTCTGGAGATTTGGTTAGGGTGGCTAGCCAAAGTGCTAGCTCCAAGTATTCTCCTGTCTCCTTCACTGCCAACCCCAGTGAGGTTACAGACGTGTGCCAGAGTTTTCCATGGGGGGATCTAAATTCAGGATCTCTTGCTTCTGTCCTGGGAGTATGTTCTTGTTTATTACTCAAGTTCTGGCTTGGGCATTTTCTCTGCAGAGCTCTAGCTCTTCTCTCCCCTTTCCTCCTTCAATAATCTCTATGTTCCCATGACATATTACAACTACTTTCTCCTCAAAATCTGCTACACAGCTTATAAGCAATCGTGAGTCCATAAGGACTAACAGATAATCCTCCACATTTGTGCAAACCCAACAACTGACATGCATAGCAAACAGTCATGCTAGATGAGCAAATTGCTCAGTCTTATGAGTCAGGTAAGACACAGCCTACCCTGCACACCTCAGCTCAGCAACTAACTTGAAAATACAATAGATTTATTAGGCCTTCAGGCATATTCTTCTAAGGTACTTGTCAAACAGTTGAACTGAATAGTCAATTCAATTAAAAAGTCACCATTTGGTAGAAAGCACAAAGCTTTCATTTAATTTTTAAAATACTGAATTTTAACAAGGATGCTTAGAGACACTGTGCAACTGCTTTTTAGAATGTCATTTTAAAAGTCTCCATATGTTTATCTAAAGATAAATTCATTTTCCATTTCATAAACAATGAGGAATTAGTTTTGCACAATAATTGGAAACAAATTGGATTTTCTTTAAAAATTTCTTCTTAGTTCTTTTCAAATAAATTTCAGAATCCTAATTCAGCACAACAGCCTGCTTCATAAATGTCAACTTTCACTACCCAACTGCTGTTAACATGTTAAGCACTGGGGAAACAAGCCTACTTTTTCAAAATCCCAAAATCCCTTTCTCTTAAGCCTGATCTTCAATTTATAATGCAAAAACATTTAAAATAGTATCCTTCACTAGAGTATTAGAATTTTACAAACAAGTTTTAGCAATATATTTGAGAAAGTAAGGACAGTTGCCAGTGCTCTTCTGTCCTCAGTGAAGAGAGAGAAGATGCAGGAAACAAATGAAAAGACTGGCACACTGGCTGGTTAAAGTCAATGGACATGCCTGAAAACAGTTTTATCTCATCAGGAAACATTTTGTAAGTTATCAGTAAAATTCTTATGTAGGTTTTTACACTAATAACACTATCTTTTCTCACAACAAAATTCATCTTTTAGAATTAACAAAGATAGTATCTGTTCAAAGACATAGATGGCCAGAATTTTATTCACAGTGTAAAATGAGGACCCCAGCTCTACAGTCAGCACTGAAACAACTCACAGAAAACAGTAGTCTGTTCCCAACACACAATTAGCTCTGTGAGTCTGAGGTCCACATCAAAACCAGATTATACTTCGGAATTATAGAACTCTGTTTAAAGAATTATAGAATTCTGTTTAAAAAAGAAAAAAAAAACCCATCAACGACTTCTTATGCTGAAGAACAGACTGACTTGCATGCCACTCAGAAGCCAGCCCTTACCCATGGCTGCGTCTCCTACCTGCACTCCAGTCAGTCCCAGCTGGCAATATTGCCTTCCCCACCTCCGGTTCACAGATAATCCAGACCCCTCTACGTTTTTAAAACCTACTTCAAGTTGCTCAAAAAAAAAAAAAAAAAATTCACCAAACTACATGTTTGTTCCCTATCTTTCTTAGTAAGTTTCTTAAACAGAGGTTCTGAGCCAGGTGTGGCAGCATTCGAAAGATGGAGGAAGGAAAATTGGAAGTTCAGGCTATCTCTGATTACATACTGAGTTTCAAACCAGCCTGGGATACATGAGATCTTGTTTTAAAAACAAAACAAGCAAAGAAAGCTTCACCATATGTTTTAGTTTAAAAACCATATTATTTCCTGAATTTGTTCATCTTAAAAATCAATACTAAGTAATTGTTGAGTAACCACTGTACTCCATGCTATTCTTGGCACTGGTTTAGCAGCAGAGAACAAAAATGATATCATCTCTGTTGTAACAGTACTTACACTTTATGTAAGCAACATGAACTACTAGGCATCAAATTTCCCACTGCTAACCAATTAGGTCACCTTTAGTTTTCACTATCATAGTAATACCGCTGTGAATTTAGTTCCAGCACAGCTCTGTCATCCCTTGGATTGTTTACTTAGAGTCAGTTCCCAAAAGCACTATCATTAAATCAATAGCCTTGGATATGTAAATGACTTCTAAGACATGCACTACCATATTGCTATTCCAATTCAAAACACAACGTATGCCTATTTGGTTCCCTACAGCCATCTTATTGCTGTTCAATAAGAAAAAAGTTGTTATTGTTTTAATTTCCGATGAGGTTCAACTCTTTTCCTTATGTCTATTTCTTCTATGTTGTCTATAACCCAATGGGAATGTCCTATACTTGCTAAAATTTTTTTTATAAAACAGTAATCATTTAAGGTCACATTTGGAAAATCTTTTTTAAAGTTTTAATTATACAAACTTCTTTGTTCACTCACTGCTTTACAGTTTTCTGATTTTAGATTCTTACTTTTTGCATGATATGACTGGCTTTTCAGTTTTAAGAAGTTAACCATAACATCTACATCTGGACAGGTGAACATTAAATTTTCTAACTGCTGCTTTTTTATTATCCTAAAATGTAAGCAATTATACCATTGACAAATTTTATGCTTATTGGAATTAAGCCCCTAAATATTGTTTTCTCAATCCTGAAGAGAATTATTTTTCTTAACACATGTAGGACCTGAATCTCAGAAAGGATAATTAAATTAAAAAACATTACCAGCAAACAGGTGAAAGAGTACATTGTAAAAATATTACTGTTTCCTGTGTGTAACCTAAGGGAATCCCTACCCTTCATTACGTCTACCCAGGACCACAGATGTCAAGAGTTTAGGTGAACTCACATGCAGTTAAATTTTAACTTAATTTGAAAGCCTGATTTATTGAAAGAGTTTTCAAAAGATGAACCATGATAGAGCACTAAAGTAAAAAGCTATTGTGATGCAAGCTGTCTGTTGCAAACCAGGGCAACTGACGGCACTAGAGAACCTGCAGTCTCTCAGAACTACCAGAGCTGCAAGAGACTGATGTTACCAATCTGCATTTTATCAAGTATTATCACCCAAGTGCTGGGTATCAATCTGTTAGAAGTCTCTAGCTGACTGAAAAAGGAAGCTATTTAATTCATGGTTTCTCTATAGAAAACTGAAACTATGATTTTAACCAAAAAAGAAAAGCAGATAAATTCCAATAATCTCCCGAATTACTGAAATTTACCCAGAAAATTATAATGTGTGAAGAGACTAGGAAAGCAAACACAGGTGAGGAAAAGCAGTTTGTCTGGATGTGGAAAAGAACTAAACTCCATTTTAGGGTTCCAGAGAAAATGATTATGGGCGAGCATATACTGCTGTCAACACTCTTTTGAATATTTTTTAAGCCTAGCTTTTTTAAAAAACATAGGTGTCTCAGTCTCTTTTTCTGTGAGTGTGATAAGACCCTCTGAGAAAAGCAGCTGAAGGTAGGAAGGGCTGATTGTGGCAGACCTTCGGGGTGCACAGCAGCAGGGGCTTGAGGCAGCTGAGGCAGAGAGTAAGCATTTTGACTCCAGAACATAACAAAGAATGATCAGATCAAAGCTAGTGCAAACACAGCAGGCAATCACCACATCCTACAACTCCATCTCCAACATCTGGGGCTTGTGAAAAAATTGGCAAGGTTCCAAAGAGCCTGAGTGGTCCCACCCTCAGTCCTGCCAACTGTAGTGCCGTGCAGATCTCCCTTACCCACTCTATGTCTCCATTCTTCTTGGCTATCTCATGGTTCTGACATCTCTACTCTCTGGGCGTCTCTCCTGCAACTTGGGCTTCACGCTCACAGCTTCAAACAATGATCTCTCAAAGGCCTTTTTTGCAGGGACTCCAGTCCTGCTCCTTATCACCTGGCCTCAGCTGCTTTCTGAAACCATGGCACAAGCAAGACTCCATGAACCCTCAGGATCTTGCATCCACACTAACAACACTTAGCTCTACAGTTGGATATGTGGATCACAGTCGAGTCAGCTTCTGAATGCTCATCCTGACTAAACATTGTCATATAGGCAGCTGCTCTTGAGATGCAGGGACCCCTTCAGTTTTAGCCTTCTTCCTTCCCAGGAATTTAGATAAAAACAAGCTGGAGCCTTAGGACCTCCATATTGTCACATAGCAGCAGAAAGGGCTTCCCCCTCCAATGATACTATCTCCTTACCTATTACAACTGCTTTCTCAGAATCAACCTGAATGCTTATCTGTCCTGAGATTTCCTGTCAATTTTAGTCGACTATCTATTAAATTCAATTTTACTCTCATTCTCAGGACATGGGCAGAATGAAACCAGACCCTGCCAAACTATCATACAAGTGACCCTGGTTCCTGACAGAGTCCTTGTTCTCCTCCAAAACCTCAAGCAGCAGGCCTCTGCTGTCTGTTTACTTCAGCAGTCTTGTCTTCCAAGGTCTCACTAGAGTGAGTGAGCAAACCCATTACAGCATTCAATGGCTTTTCAAAGCCAATGCTCCAAACTCTCCACGTTCCTCTGACAAACTAGTTCCAAAGGCCCAAGAAGCACATGACCAGGTTTATCACAACCATGACCTCACTTAGAACCTATTTCCTTTCCTGCTGCTTGAGACAACACCCTGACAGGAGCAGCTTAAGGAAGGAAGGGATTCGGTTAGCTCACAGCTCCGTGTTCAGTCAGTCCATCACAGGAGAGAAGGCAAGGCTGCAGGAGTCTGAGGCAGCTGATCACACTGCATCCATTATCAGGAAACAGGAAATGCAAGCACGGCCGCAGCTAGTTTTCTCCATTTTACACATTCTAGAATCCCCTGTCCAGGGAATGATCTGCCCACAATTTAGATGAATTCTCCCATACTATTTAACACAATCAAGATACCCACCCACAAGCATGCTCAGAGGCCTGTCTCCCAGGTGGTTATGGATTCTGTCAAATTGACAATTAGCACTAATCACCATAATATCAAATCTATGTCATCTATGATAAATAGTAGAATTGAAAAACTGACTCGTATTTATGAATAAATATATTTATCTACACTTATTCAGTTATTCATTTAGTCATTCATTTCTTGCTTGAGAATAACACAAATAAAGAAGCAGCTCATACAATGCACAAAGATCAAATTATTGTGATTCAAAAAAAATACACAAGGAGGGAAGAAAATTCAACCCAACTGAAAAATGACTGACCACCAGTGAGGTAACATAGCAAAAACACAGTCAAGAAAATCTCAAAAAATTGAACAGAAACATAAAAATGGCTTAGGAAAAATCTAATACATATGGATCTTATTTCACCAAAAAGTAAAAACAATGAGAACTTTCAAACACCGTGTAGTAATTGACCAAAATCAAAATGTCATATTTGTGTGTTTGCATATGTGTGCATTCTGGGAACTGAACCAGAGTCTTGCACAAGTTAATCAAGAGCTTACCATTGAGTTCCATCCCATCCCAGTCCTGGATCATTTGGTTATTATTATTCCAGGGCTTGAGGCACAGGAAATCAGGGATTTCTATTACTCAGTTACAGGTAAGTCAATACACGAAGTTCTGAAAATTTGTCCAACTGCTCTTCTGATTTTTCTTCCTTAGGTCCACACACTTTATATTTTAATTTTTTTTCAGAATTTTACATGTGTATTTATTGTGTAGTGACCATTTTCACCTCTTACCCCCTTAGCACTCTACCCTCTCCACTCTTCACTAATCTCTCTAGGGAGCTCATTCCTATTCATTTGATTTTATGACCTACCAAGATCAACCAGAACCAATGACTATGAGTTTGGAGCTATGACCCATGGTGGGCTTAGCAGAGGTTAGACAATTAAAGACAGTGATTTCTTCTCTCCCAGAATCTACTGACTAGCCAATAATAGTTCAGAGGGTAGGTAGGGCCTGTGAGTCCTTCCCTGTTGAATTAGGAG
>NC_022029.1:47144444-47149037 GCF_000317375.1 Microtus ochrogaster
ACTTCCCCCTTTCTCGACTGTTGATACAGCTGGTCTTATATGGGTCCAGTACAGTAACTACCGATGATGGCAGATAATGATTAGAGTAGCTATGTCGCATCTAGTAAATGGCATTTTGTAGCCATTCACCCTATATTCTCGTTCTTACATACTTCCTGTTCCCTCTAACACAATGGTCACTGATTCTTTGAGGGGGTGATATAATTGACTTGTTCAAGGCTGGGTCTACAATGGTCACTTATTTTCTGCTTCTTTATTAGGCCTACATTTTAGCCCACAGAAAAAGATGATCGTGAATTTTCACAAACTGCCATGATGGAGTAACAGGAATCCAATGTATCCTTTCAGGTTAGACCAGCAGGAAACTGAGTAAAACAAATGAACATTTGGGGGTTTTGTTGTTGTTGTTGCTGCTGCTGTTTGTTTGTTTGTTTTTTGGAGATAGGCTCTCTCTATGTAGTTCTGGCTGCCCTGGAACTCACTATGTAGACCAGGTAAGTCACTCTCACTTATTAAAACTCATCAAAGAGGCTAGGGGATAGCCTACCCAGTAAAGTGTTTGCCAAGCAAGCACAAGGAACTGCATTCAGATCCCCAAAACACACATAAATGCCCAGGTGTGTCAGTGTGCACTTGTTATCCCAATGATGGAGAGGCAGAGACAAGAGGGTCTCTGGGTCTTGTTGGTCATCTTGTCTAGTAAAATTAGTAAAGCAGAGGTTCATTGAGAGACACTGTCTCAAAAAAACAATGTAGAGAGTTACTGAGGATGATATCTGACAGCTCTGACCTACACACACACACTTGTGCGCACGTTGCACACGTACATATGAAAACACAAAGAAAATCCCTTATAGACACTAGCCAACCTCTCATGTGTCATTAGTGCCTTTGTAGTAGAGAATGGTCCCATTTCCTTCTCTTTTCCTCTCTCAATACAGTCTTTCTTTTTGCCTTTATATTTTATCTCAAAAGCCATGTCATCAGAGAGTCCTCTAGCCATTAACTCTGTTACACCACACTGTCTTCAGAGCATTCCCAGAATTACTAATCTTGTTTATTTGCACGCCTGTTATTCCGTATCAGATCCACAGGAAACTTCATCACTGTGATGGTCATACACCAGCATGATACAGAGATGACTTTTCTTGGCTACTTGAATGAACTAACAAGGAAAAACATTGATACCCAGAAAAAGAAAATCTCTTACTGAGTTAGGTATACTGGAACACACCTATAATCAAAGAGCTTGGGGGGGAGGAAGGCAAAAAGATCAGGAACTCAAGGCCAGCCTCAGCTACATAGTCAAATAAGGACAGCCTGTGCTACTTGAGACCTAAAAAAAATAAACAAACAAAAAACCCCAAATTAAAAACTATCCTTCTCTGTTTTTCAGAATTTTATAGCATTAACTTGATATATTTTCATCTTTTTATAATCAGTAGCAAATTTCTCACCATAGACATTATATAGTCCTTGGATGTGTAAAAGAATTCACTGACAAAACAATCCAGCCCTAGAATCAACTTATGAAGAAAATTCCATTAGACTTCCTACCATGGTTTTAGTTTACACAGATTTTCTTTTTGTCTTGTAATCAATTTGAGTATTTCCTAGTAACTTTAAGGATATTTTACATAAATTGACATAAAGTTATAGTGTTCTCTACCACAAATTCTTATAAAAATTTATTTGTATAATCTCTTTTTAGTTTTCAAAATTTCCCCTAGTATTATCTGTTATAAATTTGTCTATTTTTTTTTTTAGCCCAAGTCCTATTTATTTCTGTAACCTCTGTCTTACCGTTCCTTTGTTCTTAGTTTGTCTTGTTATCAGCATCTTTTCTACTCAACTTTCCTTATTTTGTTGTTTTATTTGTTTATTTTACTGAATTTTGAAACTGAATGTTGAGTACATTACGTTGTTCTTTACCAATAGCAAATTCAATTAGGATCATGAATTTGACTTTAAACACACTACTGGTCTTAGCAGGAGTTCTATTCCAGCTCACTAAATAACAAGTTTTTTCTACTACTAAGTAGTTATTTTAAAAAGTATTTGATTTTTCCAAATTTTTAGAGTTAAAAACTTTTAAACTTCTGTTGCAGTTACAAAAAAATATATATTTTCAATTTTGTTCATTTTCTAGAACTTACTGAGTTGTTCTTGTTTGTTTTTGTTGCTGTTTTGATTTTTTTTTTCTGTTCCACAGTCAAGTGGAACACATCTTTAACCTCAAATTAAAATGGAAACTTCCTAAGCAATTAAACTGCATTATCAGTTACACTCCGTAAGGCTTACAGTTTTTCCTAGTATTAAATCCATCTATAAAGGGATGGAGAGATGGCTCAGCAATTGAAAGCACTTACTGCTCTTGCAGAGGACTTGGGCTTTCGTCCCAGCCTCCATATCAAGCAACTCACAACTGCCTTTAACTCCAGTTCCAGAGGATCTGACACCCTCTTCTGACCTCCAAGGGCATCTGCATTTACATGGAACACATAAACACATGCAGGCACACACATACACATAAATAAATAAATAAATAAATAAATAGATAGATAGATAGATAGATAGATAGATAGATAAATAAATAAATCTTGGCAAAATACCATGTGGGTCCTGCTGAATAAACTCAGTGCTTTGCGCTTGGTAATAAGCACTTTTACCTATGGAGCCTTCGTGCCAGCCAGGTAAAGATTCTTGAACAAAAAAAAAAAAATTCTTTTAGAACTCAAAAACTTTAATATTAAGTTACGTGTTCCCATGTTAAACCTCCATCTTACTTTATATTTTTGTGGTGTAGGGGTTGAAAACAGGGGCCTTATATATACTAGGCAAGTACTCTTATTACTGAGATATCCCCAAGTCCTATGTTCATCTCTATTTGAGGAAATTAAGGCGATAAGAATATTTAAAAGTCCATCCCATATCAAACTCCATAGGCTAGGAGTGTAGTTCAGTGGTATAGAACTTACCTATACAGAAGAGGCCTCGGGTTTGAGCCGCAGTAACAGACACCCAAATCCACAAATAACGCAAGAAACAAAACCACTATTGTCAAATCAATAAAGCATCCTTCCTTTAATACAGGATGATTATATTAATGTTTGTAATATTATAATAAGACCCATTATTCACTGCAATTAATATAATTTATAAAATGTCTTTAAAAGCTAAAAAAGTATAATTTGACTAGTGAGTAGCATGCTAAAATTATGACCTTTCTTGCATAAGATACCATACAAGTAATGTATTTGTGACTATAATAATATTCTAGCAACTCCACCATGTCAATAGCCTTAAACTAAACCAGTAAACAAGGCTTTTGTTTTCTAAAATATAAATGCTTTGCAGTCTGTTTACATTTAAAAATAACTAATATCGGGGCTGGAGAGATGGCTCAGAGGTTAAGAGCATTGCCTGCTCTTCCAAAGGTCCTGAGTTCAATTCCCAGCAACCACATGGTGGCTCACAACCATCTGTAATGAGGTCTGGTGCCCTCTTCTGGCCTGCAGGCATATAAGCAGACAGAATACTGTATAAATAATAAATAAATAAATAAATATTTAAAAAAAATAACTAAATTTAACATTCTGATAACCAAATTTTCATTTTAAACCCTGTTTCACCCAAAGGCAAATAGATGGATAAATCCTGGTCTACCTTGAGATGTTTAATTTCTAAGTAAGCCTTTATGCAATCGTTTCCTCTTACATAAAACAGAGACAATAACTTATACGTCATAAGGAAATTGAGACAGTTATCTTAAAACATGTAGTGTCCGTCAAGCATGGTGGCATGGAACACGTCTGTGGTCCTAACTATTCAGAAGGCTGAGGCAAGAGCAATGCTTAAGCCTAAGAGTTCTGAGGCAACTTGGATGTCACACAGAAACTCAACATCAGTTCTTTGGGCACATAACTTCTCCCAGCTCAGCCTGTCTGGGCACTGGGACCGAATCCTTTGGGCAACTGAGCGGGCTGGCAGGAGGTCCTTTGTTTCAATACCCTGGCTGCAGCAAGCAAGGTAGGTGCTTTGTTTACGAGCTACCCAACCAGCACGGAGATCTGATCTCGGCACCAGGAGAGCCATCATTGGGAGCTACCTAAGCATCAAGGAGATCTGATCTTGGCACCAGGAAAGACATCACTGGAGCACCAGGAGAGCCATCACTGGGGACTGCCAGCACTGGGAAGATACATCAGTAGGCAAGGAGACCTGATCATGTAAAAGAAGATCCAAAGGGGAGCACTGAGAAGAAGAAATGGGCAGGCGCCAATGCAGGAATTCACCCAACAATCTCAAAAACAACATGAAACCACCAGAACCCAGCGACCTCACAACATGTGGACATGATCACCTTAATCAAGAAGAAGTAGAAAAAATTGACTTCATGAAAGTGATTGATGCCCCTAAACAGCATGTAACTAATGCCCTAAAAGAAATGGATGAGAAATATAACAGAAAGTTTGAAGAATTGAATAAATCAGTGAATGATACCCTTGGAAGCCAAGGAAAAACAATCAAACAGATAATGGAAACAGTTCAAGACTTGAAAACTGAAATGGAGGCAAAGAAGAAAACACAAAC
>NC_022029.1:47155828-47157757 GCF_000317375.1 Microtus ochrogaster
ACAATGTCTGACATATAGCAATAAATATCACCTATCAGATTTCTGTTTCACTCATAATAGCTTTCTTTCTTCTTGTGCTCACTCCAGCCCACACTCTATATCACACAACTACACTTCTTCACTGAGGGCCATCTTCAAAGTAACAACTGTTTCAATATCTTGACTAACTAACAGCTAACAGAAGGTAAGCTAAACACCTCTTGAATATGTTTATTCTTGCGTATTAGACTTTGACTTCCACAGAGTCCAGACACTGTAAAGACAGCATTCCATCTTTCCTCTAAAAATTTTTATTTAAAAAAGAGAGCGAGAGAATAAGCTCCTGTCATAAACATTAGTTTTGTCCTTCACAATAGTGTCTTATCTTACCAAAAACCTACAGACCTAGGAACAGTCTCCTTTTTATATTCAATTTCAATGCTACACTTCCACTCAAGAATTTTAATTGTATACTTTGGAATACGAAAGAAATTCTTCTTTATAATCTGAAGTTTTCAGGTGCTTTAATGTCATTTTTCAAAAATACCATTAAAGATAGTTATAGATTTCTTTGATTTATCACTATACAAAAACAGGTGCAGTTGAGTTGCAGGGAAGAGGGTGATAGTGCACAAAAAACAACACAACTTTTCCTTAATTACACTAGGTCATCAAAGAGCCACTTTCTAGAAACTTCAGGAAAGAGCTATCTGTGACTGTAACCCCTCTCTTTCTCTAGCGGATGAAAACAAAATTCTTCTTTCTCAGAATCTGTGTCTTCAATCATAGAGCTTAGCTATTACATCAGCATCTCGTGTTGCCCTTTGCAATCCCATTCTGTTAGTAATATTAGTCAACCTCTCTCAAAGACAAAGTCGATTCAAGTTCTTTAAAAAGAGCACAGCACTTGTGCATTGAAATCACTATGACACATCATATTTTCCCCATATGCCCAGGCCTAGAACTTTCTAATTTACCAACACATATTTTCTTTTACAATTTTAAATGCTAAAGGAAAAAGGACATTTTTTAAACAATGGTATAAAGTAGTTGTTTCTCAAATGGAAAAGTATATTTACTAAATACATACTCTATGTACTAAACAGTGTAGTAAGTAGATTAACTTATTTTATCTCAAGTAGCAAGTAGGTTGCAATTATGTAACAGGTGTGGGAGTTATGGGGAGGAGGTGTAATGTTATATACAGTCACAAAGAAATTCACCAAGCAGGACCAATAAGACCAACAAGTAACTCAAGAAAACTGAGCCACAAATAAGCTGCTTACAGATCAATGGAAAAACATATTTTGAAGCTATAGATGCTGCTATAGCACACTTGACTCTTTAATTTTCTCCTACATACTAAACTAATCCTTAGTTTCTTAATAAATTCCTTGTATTAATAAAAGAATAAGCTCAACAGACTTCTGTATTCTCGAAATATTAAGACAAGTTCCAAAAATTAAAATTACAAATGAAAACTGGTCTTTTAAAATTGGACTCATCAACTAGCATACTGAAAAAACAAATATAAAAGTAATTAAATATAATAATTAAAAACAAGTGATTAGAATTAAAAGTTACAAAGAAAGTTGCAAAACTAGAGAAGTAGCAGACTGCAAGGCTGAAAGCCCTGGGAGTAAACCCAGCTCCACATACAGCAGCTAATTAACTTTTGGCAGTTAGCATCTCTTCATCAGAGTTCTTGTGAGAGTGTCTAGTGAGTTCATCTGCATAAAGTGCTTAGAATAGAGCCTTAAATAATAAATACTACACAGTCAATCTGTCCTTTGTGAGAAATATCTTTTTTACTGAATACTCAAGAAATTATTTGAATTAAGAATTCAGTTCAGTGGGGATAAGGGGAGATGGGGAGAGAAAAGGGAGAAGGGGTGGATGGGGGGAACTTGGGGAAAAAAAGGATGATCGGGATAAAGGAAGGTTGGATAG
>NC_022029.1:47158367-47180803 GCF_000317375.1 Microtus ochrogaster
TGGGGGAGGGGGAGAAAGGTGGGAGGACAGGGAGAAGGGTGGGAGGAGGGGGAGGGAAATGGGAGGCTGGGAGGAGGCGGAAACTTACTTTTTTTCCTTTTCTCAATAAAAAAAAATAAAATATATAAAAAAAAGAATTCAGTTCATTGCTAAATGAACATAACTGAACAAAAGAACCTTTTTTTGTCATACCCTCCTCCCTTCCATCAGTACATTGTCCCAAATCACAAGCACCTATTCTAAACAATCAACTGTCTTATAGCAAATCTCATTTATCTCCACAACAGACTCCTTTGTACCCTGGGTAACAAAGAATCAGATCCAAGGCAAACCTTCTACTTGTGAATATTTCAATGTGACCCCCAAAATATCAGGAATGTCAAATATGACTGTACTTATTATATTTACATCTAAGGATAATTCTTGAACATCAAATATCCAACCAGTATTCAAATTTCCACAATTGTGTCATAGACACTTATGGACAAAATATGACCATCTAAAAGTTCAAACATTGCCAGTAATCTAACATTTCCTCATTGGTTCCTCCTTTTGCTCATACCTTATTTGCTGAACTCCAAGGAGTTCTCCCACTACTTCTATTTTGCGGACAATATCCAGTGTATCATTTCATATGTTACCCTATTCCCATAAACTAGCAGTTAGAAATAGAGACTTGATCAGATTAGGGTTTAAATTTAATTTGGGAACAAGGTTACTTCACAGGAAGGTTGCACTGTAAATGTCCACTGTAAATGTTCCTGTAATGCCAGTAGCCATTGGTGACCTGTGCTTAGGATCAGGCATTTGTTCTAAAATGGTGGAGTTCTATTCTATCACCCTTTCTTCTTCTATTAACTAGAATGCTCTAAGGAAAAGAAACTTCCTCTCAGCCACTATTCGGCTAGCCTGAACTAGGGCTGGTTCCTAAGTACACTTCAAACAAAACTAGGCCTAGCAGTTTGTCAGCATCTTAGGAACTGACATGGAAACGTATTCCATGTGATCCATCACAGTGTTGTTATGCTCACCAATGCTCAATCATCTTTGACCAGCCAGGGCCCACTGACTCTGCATCTGCATTGTTTTGCCAAAGCTCTAATTGTTTTTGTTTTGTTTTGATAGCCTGTGGTGGGATTTCAATAAGTTTAGCCAATGACTTTTGAGGCAACAAATGCTAGGGCATGGTCTTGTCTGCCTAGACACAGCTTAAAAGCTGAGGAAGAGGGTCTCTCTTGCTCTCAGCTCTCTTGGGTAGTATGAGCTGAGCAGACAGCAGAGAGACAGCTTGCGGTTGGTGCTCTTCACCCCTGGGCAGAACTACTGGATAAAGGCAGATGGATCAGTGGCTGCATCTAATTGGTTCTATATCAGTGAGCATTTGTCTCTATCCTATACCTAAAAAAATTCTTGAGACCCTTTAACAGACTCTAGTGCTTTCATGTAACAATAGCCTCATTGCAAAATATTTATGATCACAGATTCAGAATCAGCTTGAGGTGCAAACCAATCTTATTCAACCTGTTTCTTTTTTATTCTTTATTTTTACTAAAGTAAAAATTTCAAATTAAAAATCACCTGTGTCAATAGACTGGCTATTATGGTGGAACATGAAATGAGACATTAAGATTTTTCTTATATCTACTTTCAGCATTCTGTTGAATTCTTTTTTTTTTAAAGCATTTTATAGCAAAGCTGAAAGTTAGATGTTTTAATCTGAGTAACCTAGATTCTGCATGTGAGAAAAAGCATATGACATTTGTCGTTTTCACCCTGGCTTATTTCACTTTATATGATGGTCTAGGGCCATCACTTTCCTGCGAATGACATCATGCCATTCACCTGTTGATGAGTATCTAGGCTGCCTCCATTGTTAAGGCTATTGTGGACAGTGCCACAGTAAACATGGACATGAAAGTCTCTTTGCTGTCTGCTGACTTGGATTCCCTTTTGTATACATCCAGGAGTGGTATAGCTGAATGTACTTCTATTTAAGTTTTTGGGAAACTTCCCTATAGATTTCCATGGTGACTGCACTAAAAATTTACATTCCCACCAACAGTTTGCCCCACAACCCCTGCTCCCCACATCAATAATTGTATGTTTTCTTGATGACAGTCATTCTTACTGAGATAAGATAGAACCTCCATATTATTTTGATTTGCGTTCTCTTAGTGTTCAATATGGTGAACACTTCCTATTTACTTGGCAATTTGTACTTCTTTGGGGGACTTTCTATTCAGTCTATTCAACCATTTATTAATTAGATTATTTCCTTTAATTTTTTGAGTCCTTTAGGCTACCTAGATACTAATCTCTTGTTAGATGTATAGCTGGAAAGTTTCTCTTCAGTTCTGTAGCTGAGTCTTCACAGTGCCTCTTTCCTCTGCAGTGTGGCCGTGTGTTTTTGTTTTGTTCTGATACAATCTCATTTGTCCATTCTTGCTATTTTGTTATTAACTCTTTGAGTGTCCTATTCAGAAAGTCTTTGCTATGCCTATATCTTCAAGTATTTTCCCTTACCAGGTTCAGTCTCAAGTTTTAAATTAAAGCCTATATCCATGTTGAGTAGATTATTATACAGGGCCAAAGATGGGAATATGGTTTCATTCTTTTACATGCAGATATACCAGATATTCCAACACGGTTTGTTGAAGATGCTATCTTTCTCCAATGTATGGTCTGGGAACCTTTGTCAAAAATCAGATGACTGTAAGCTGTGTGGGTTTATCCCTGGGGGGGGGGTTATCTTATTTTTTATTACATTGGTCTACATGTCTGGTTTTGTGCCATTAACATGCTGTTTTTTGCTCTGAGAGCTCTGTAGTATAATTTCAGATTAGTTATTGTGATATCTCCAGAACTGTTCTTTCAGCAAAGGACTGCTTTAGCTATTGATGCTCGCTTGTACTGCCATATGAATCTTAGAATAGTCTTTTTTCTATTGGGAAGAATATCATTAGAATTTTAATTGTACCGAATCTTAGATCATTTTAAATAAGTAGCTATTTTCACAATATTATTTCTGCTAATCCAAGAAGCCTTTGGATTTTCTGGTATTCTCTTCAATTTCTCCCTTTCCCTCCTATTCCCTCATCCCCAATATTCTGTGATTGGGACTGTTCTGCCTTCTTCCATGCCATGGCATTCTGAAAAGTTATTGATTTTCTTTTGTCAATGTATCCTGATACTTCACTGAAAGTATTTATCAGATCTAAGAGATCTATGGTAGTGTTGTTACAGTCTTTTATGTATAGGGTTATACTGTTTACAAATGGGGTAATTTGACTTCTTCCTTTTCTGTTTGTATCTCTTTTATTTCTTTGGCTTGATTTAGCGCTCTAGCAAAGACTGTGAGTACATTATATTAAATAAGGACATAAAAAGTTGGGCACCCTTGTCCCATCCCCCACTTTAAAGGAAATGCTATAAAGTTTGCCATATATATCATTTATTGAGACCCAGTCCTTCTATTCCTAGTTTCTTCAGAACTTTTATCATGAAGAATGTAAAATTTTGTTAAATGCCTTTTCTACATCTACTGAGAACATCTTGTGACTTCTGACCTGAAATGTATTTATGTTTTGTTTGGGTTTTGTGTTGTTGTTGTTGTTAAATTGCTGATTTGTATATGATTTATTCTTGCATCTCTTAAGTAAAGTCAAAGTGGTTATGGTGTTGATCTTCTTGATATGTTCTTGAATTCAGCTTATAAGTATTTTACTGAGAGCTTTTGTGCTTACACTCACTAGTAAAACTGCTATACAATGTTCTCTTCTTGTTGCTCGTTTTCCTGTCCTGCTTCAGTGTCTGGATGACTCCAACTTCACACAAGAGCTTTGCTACTGTCTCTTCCATAGGCACGTGAAGACAGCTGGTGTTAGCTGGTGTAGAAAACTACAGTGAATACACCTGTTCCTGTGCTTTTCTTTGTTGAGGGGTTTTTTTTATTATTGCTTTAATTTTGCTGCATGTTATAGATCTGATTACAAGTTGTATGCATATGTCCTCTTGATTTAATTTTAGTAAGTCATATGTGTCTAGATTTTCCAGTGTTTTGGACAACAGGTTTTCAAAGAGGTCTCTAATTGACCTCTGCATCCAGTAGAATATGTTCTAACAGACCCCTTTCAATCTCTAACTTTATTAACTTAGGTCTTCTCTCTGGTTAATTTGGCTACAGGTTTGTTAATCATTTTTTTTAAAATACTTTGTTTTATTCATTCTAGTATTGTTCTGTTAGTCTACATTTCATTAATTTCAGCATGGTTTTTATTATTTATTTCTGTATACTAATTTGGATTTTGCCTTGTTCTTTTTCTAAGGTCTTTTGGTGCAATCATTTAAAGTTATTTGAGTTCTCACTGACTTCTTTTAAAGTTTTTATTTATGTTTGTGTGGATATATGCATGTGTGTGTGCACAGAGGTCAAAAGTTAACGGCAGGTAGCTTCCTCAACCTCTGCACCATAGTTTTTGAGAAAGGCTCTCTCTTGTATGTGTAGGTGCATGCCCATGTACACGAATGTAGAGGCCAAAGCAAGACACTGAATCTTGCCATACCACTCTGACCTGCCTTGAGACAGGGCTTCACACTGAATGCACAGCTTGGGTTCCTGAGCTTCAGCTAGGCTGGCTGGACAGTAAACCCTTGGGATACAGGACAGTCTCTCACTGAACCAGACACTCACTGATTTGATTAGACTGACTGCTGGGCAAGCCTTAGGGAGCCTTCTGCTGCTACCTCTCAGCTATAAACTTACCTCCTAGAAATGAGTTAGCTATATCCCAAAGGTTCAGGTAAGCGAACTTCCCTACTGTTATTTGACTTTAGAAATTTTTAACTCCCTTATCTATTTTGATAACTTTGTAAAATAATCAAATACAGGAAAATAGTTAAACTCTTAGAGATTGAGTTATTCTGTGGTATAAATCAGATTTTTCCAAAGTCTACATATTTCTTCTTTAACATCAAGACTTGTGATATTAATAAAGCTATAAATTGAGACAGTTTGAAATACTAAATCAGGCCCTCTGAAATAATAAAAATAAATTTATCACTTATAAATAAATATCCAATTTTACCAAGACACAAATTCATAATGAATAAACATTTTCACCTGTGTCAATAGCAGACAATACCATGGGAAAACATAATTCTATAGTTGCTGACCACTTATTTCTTTACAATTTCTGAAAAGATATGGGTTTAGTGGCCAAACACTGCTTACAGCCTCAATTTTTACAATGCTGAATCAAGATGGAAATATATTACTGAATACTAATTATTTTCCCTGGAAGAAAGCAGGATATGAATTGCTATCACAGTACAATCTCTTTTACTCAACAATCCAAGAAGCCCTTTCTTGTAGTTTTTTTGGTAGTTGTTTGTTCTTTGAACTGAAGGAACAAATGCAACTTCTCTGGGCTACAAGTGGCTTTAAAATAAATCAACCAATCAACCGGCCAAAACAAGATTCAAACAAGAAACCTTTGTACCTTCAGTCCTAGCCAGTAACACCTAAAAGAAGTGTTGTTATTTTATCAAAATATCAGAGCTTTCCCTCTACCAAAAAACAAAACACCCTACAGCATGTGTGTAGCAGTAACAGCTTCTCCAATGTGATGGCTTTGATAAGACATTTTTGCCAAAAGCTCATTTTACTTTCTCTCCAAGCATAATATTTATCATTAACTTTGAAACTGGTTTTTACAAGCTTCTCAGTTGTAGTCTGTACTGAGATGTTTTGTGCTAAGAAAAGGAAATTTCTAGATACTATAGTAGTAGGGCATTCTGGTATTAATGATAATTTCATTAATATTTCAAAATCCATTTATATTGTTTTATACCCATATTTTATTTTTTTAGCACAAGTCTAAACACTAATTATTACAACGCTAAGAAGTATGAATTCAGTTTCCCTGGTGCCATGAAAGGCACAGCAGCAGCACAGCACAGGGCTAGACCTCCCATCACCTACTTTAACAAAATTTGTTTCCAACTCTTTACTCAGTCCAGACAAGATTGTTTTAACAGGTAACATTGTAGCTGTGAAAACTGTAATAAAGAACATATAATCTGGATTATTTTCTATGGCCTTAACTCATTCTCTCATGTTTTACTGATTTCACATAACTGGAACCCACCATGCAACATAATCCCACAATCTTACATTCTAAATTTCTCTAAAACCTTATCAGAGGGTACATACAGTTCAAAGGTACTATGGAACTTGTAATTCTCTTTGTTTTCAAAACAAAAGTAAATATGAATACAGACATAACCTTGCTATATTGAAGAGGTATCTGAAACTGACATTCAAATTCACTAGAAAGAAATATAAGACAGTAGGAGACAGCTCTCAGACACAGTCTCATTCTGAGATTCCTGGAGGCAGGATCGCCATTTCGGACCGAGGTAGAGATAAGAAGAACCAGTGACTGGCTGTTTTGTTTTTCTGACCTCCCAGTTGAACCCCGATTTCTGTATCTGGGTTTTTATTAATTATGCTACATTCAGCATCATTTATAATAAAGGTCTAGAGTAATTTACATCTTTCCACAAATCTAAAAACCATTTTTATTGTTGTTGTTTGTTTTGTAAAGCTTAAGGCATTCAAGTGATATGAAGTAAATTAAAAAGAAATATCACCTAGAAAAAGTTAAGTACAATGGCTCTAATAGTAAGACAAACCATATGCTGATTTAAAATGACACACACACACACACACACACACAAATACACTTGGAAAGGTGGAATGTACCTATCTACTAGACAACAGCACACTTTCTACCTGATATGAGCTAGCTTTTCCCTCTTCTGGGAGGGAATTCTTTTACAACTGAGGTAAACAGGATTGCCATAGCATGAATTCTCATTCTTTTTAATATGCTATTTTCCATATTTTCTTCACAAAATAGAAAAATATGGACTTAGTCCTACTAATAGGTGAAACATTATTCTCAGTTTTTTTACCTTTATATTCTAACAAAATACTATTTTCTAAATTACTGTTAAAAGAGACCTAGATATCAATCAGCTTTGCTTATCCTAATATACATTCCCTCCATTTATGTAAAAAAAATAAAGAAAAAATTTATTTTTTAAAAAAAACACACAAATAACTCTCTTATATTTCTAATTTGTACATAGATAACTACCGTTGTGTTTATTTCCTTTGATAATTCATTCCTTTTGGGGATTAGTTGTCTTATGTTATTCTCTAAAGTAGAGATCCACCCCATGTTTTAGAAGTCACTTGACTCTCTAATTATATATCTTGCCTTTCTCCTCCAAGTGAAACTAGTCCACCAGATCCAAAGGTCCCACAGGAGTAACAGTGACATTTCTGGTGGCTAGAAAATCCTTAACACTTAGTTTAAGAGAAAAGGAAAAGAAAGTGTCTAACTGAACCATGTTATGATCATTACTAAAGGCCTCACTATGAATGACTATGCTCTGTTAGGACACTGGATTTAGCGGTTAATGTCAAGAATCATGGCATAATCAAATAACCATTAAATTGACTTTCTTTTTTTTAAAATTTATTTATTTATTTATTTATTTATTATGTATACAACACTCTGTCTGTATGCCTGAAGGCCAGAAGAGGGCGCCAGACCCCCCCCACAGATGGCTGTGAGCCACCACGGGGTCGCCGGGAATTGAACTCAGGACCCCCGGAAGAGCAGGCAACGCTCCCAACCACCGAGCCATCTCTCCAGCCCTAAATTGACTTTCTTTTTAGTTTTGTGGAAACAGGATCTCACTGTGAGGCCAGGATGGCCTAAATTTCATGATGATTCCCTATCTCAGCCTCCTAAAGGCTGGGAATGCAGGTAGGCACAGAATTCTCAGGTAACATTACTCCAATCCTAGTATGGCTTACTGAGTATCAATCAATCTTCAGTCTATTTCTTAAAGAGTGGAGTAAGGCAGGCCATGGGGAACAGTGGACTGGTCTTTAAAAGCTAAACCCTTGATGGGCTGCGGTGGCGCATGCCTTTAATCCCAGCACTAAGGAGGCAGAGGCAGGTGGATCGCTGTGAGTTTGAGGCTAGCCTGGTCTACGAGAGCTAGTTCCAGGATAGGCTCCAAAGCTACAGAGAAACCCTGTCTTGAAAAACAAAACAAAAACAACAACAACAACAAAAAGCTAAACCCTCTAACATGTAAGAACAGTTAAACTTCCCAAACTTACATATAGAACATTATGAAATCAACACCAGCAAGTCAAGTTAAGTAAAACTGTGCCTCAAATACCTTTGAATAGGGAGAAATTCTGAATGTTGGTGTCTTCATTAGGAAGCAAGGTTTCCTCCCACGTGATCTTGTCTAATGATCCTTGGTTTTATCATCAGATCGGTTCCAGTTACATTTTCATTAGTATGGACAGATCTAAAGCAGAAGAAAAAAGGCACATTTAGGCCACAGAAATCCATTAGGCACACAAAGGTTCTTAGATGCTCTAATTGGATAAGAATGCCAATTCTCATTGTGTCACTACTGCAGGTGGAAAAGAAATTAAATCCAAGATTACAGGAATAACAGAGAAATATATAAAGTTGATGGGAAGTTGACTGCTTTTTTTTTTTTTTTAAGTTCAGGTCCCTTATGGAGAGCTGCAGCAAACTTATGGACATGAGTTTTCACTGATGTCCCAAAGAATCAAAAGGCCTCAGACTACACCAACACAGAACTGCTGAAGTCATCCAAGCAACATCCTCTACACCCTGCCCCAGGTAAAACCAAACAATAAAAAGAGACAGAAGTTCCACTGTCTCGAAAAACCAAAAAAAAAAAAATTTAGGGATAGCAAAGAACCCAGTATTATGGCTAGTGTTCATATTTGGGCCACTGGTAATGCTGACTGTCCCTACTTCACCTCAGAATTACACCAAGCAGTGGGGACCTTACAGGGAGAGCTTTCTTAAGAAATGTGAGTCCTAATGGCTTTAGTTTAATCACTCAGGGAGAAGTCAGCATGCTAGGAATCTAACCCTGCCAACTAACTGAGCTGTATACCAACCCTAAGAGCTAACTCTTCATTCACATCCCTCTAAATCACAAACAGATAACCAAGCTCCAGAGATGATCACTCTATTGGGTCAATTTAGGACCCTGGGCTACTTAATTCCTTCTGTGGTTCCCAGAACTAACGTTCAGCCAGCTGTATTTGAACGCTAACCATCTGGACAACTACCTTCTCTCCTATTTTCATGCCCACAGTGTTCTCTGCTTTTTCACCCACCCTATTTATTCCACAACTGCTGTCCTTTATTCCACACAAATGGGCAAGTGTCTGAAAAAAGCGTTTCGCATCACTAATAAACAGGGAAATGCAAATCAAAATCACAATGAGTTATCATCTCACTTCAATAAGAATGGGCACTATCAAAAAGACAAAAGACAGCAAGTGCTGATGAGGATGTGGAAGAAAGGGAACCCTTGTACACTGCGGTTGGGAATGCAAATTACTACCTCCATTATGGAAAACAGTATGGAGATTCCTCAAAAATTAAAAATAGAACTACCATATGATCCAGAAACTCCATTTCTGGATCTATATCCAAAGGAAATGAAATCAGTACATCAAAGAGACATCTGCACTCCAATGCTCATTGCAGCACTATTCATAATAGCCAAGAAATGAGAACAACCGAAGTGCCCATCCACTGATGAATGGGTAACGATAATGTGGTGTACACACCCAGTGAAAACAGATTGAAATCCTGTCATTTGTGACAAAATGGCTGGAACTGAAGATAATTGCATTAATTGACATAAGCCTGAAGGATGAGTACTGCATAATCTCACTCACATGTGGAATATAAAAGTTGATCTTGTAGATGTTAAGAATAAAATGGTCATGACCAGAGGCTGTAGAGATTAGGAGCAGAGAGAGACAGGAAGAGACTCAGCAATACATACTAACCTAGATAGAAATAGGAAATTCTGGCGGTCTGTCGTACAGTGGTGTTACTGTACAGCATTGTAGTATATACTTCAAAAAGCTAGAAGAAAGAAATTAAGTGTTTTTACCATAAAGAAATGATGTTTGGAGAAATAAACATTTAACTTGACAAAAACATTACATAATGAACATATACATGTATCAACACCATTGGACCCCTGAAGTTTCCTGGTTGGAAAGCTCAGGTTATGTGGCAAGTTTCAGGTCAATGAGAGGTCCTATTTCAAAAAACAAGGTGGACAGTAACTGAGGAACAACAGCTGAGGTTCTACTCTGTGCTTCACACTCATGTGCATACATGTATGTGTGCACACACAAACACACACAGAAGAGGGAAATTACCTGATGCCCCACAAATAAGCACAATTTTTTTTATTTTGCCATGATTACTTTAATTCTGCTCCAGATGTGCTTATATACAATATTAAAGTATATCTCTTTAAAATATAAGTTTTTTTCCTTTTTTACTTTGGTAATCTATCTAAAGTTTTGTTAATTGAGCTGATTTTTTATTTTTTTTACCATAAATGGATTTATTTTTTTTCTATGTAGCTTTTTTTAAATTTATTTATTTATTAAAGATTTCTGTCTCTTCCCCGCCTCCTTCTCCCATTTCCCTCCCCCCCAATTAAGTTCCCCCCCCTCCTCAGCCCGAAAAGCAATCAGGGTTCCCTGTCCTGTGGGAAGTCCAAGGAACCCCCACCTCCATCCAGGTCTAGCAAGTTGAGCATCCAAACTGCCTAGGCTCCCACAAAGCCAGTGCATGCAGTAGGATCAGAAACCCATTGCCATTGTTCTTGAGTTCTCAGTAGTCTTCATTGTCCGCTATGTTCAGAGAGTCCAGTTTTATCCCAGGCTTTTCCAGACCCAGGCCAGCTGGCCTTGGTGAGTTCCCAGTAGAACATCCCCATTGTCTCAGTGTGTGGGTGCACCCCTCGTGGTCCTGAGTGAGGTAAGCTAGACCCAAAAAGAGGAACATGGGATGTACTCACTCATATTTGGTTTCTAGCCATAAACAAAGGACATTGAGCCTATAATTAGTGGTCCTAGAGAAGCTAAATAAGGAGAACCCAAAGAAAAACATATAGGCATCCTCCTGAATATTAACCTTCATCAGGCGATGAAAGGAGACAGAGACAGAGACAGAGACTCACATTGGAGCACCGGACAGAAATCTCAAGGTCCAAATCAGGAGCAGAAGGAGAGAGAGCACGAGCAATAAGCACAATTTTTATATTTTCATCCATCAGTTAAAAAGATACATTTAAAAATTCTACCTCATAGTAGGGTAGTGTTGGCATATAACTTTAATCCCAGCACTCAGGGTGCAGAGGCAGGTGGATCTCTGTGAGTTCAAGGCCAGCCTGGTCTACAAACCAAGTTCCAGGACAGCCAGGACTGTTGCACAGAGAAACCCTGTCTTGAAAAAACAAAAATAAGTTAATATTATTTGTACAGTTTATGTATAAATTTAAAAATACGTGTACAATAATCTTAAATTGGATTTAGGGAAATGGGCCAGTGGACCAAAAGCTTGCTGTACAAGCATTGGGGACCTGAGTTCAGATCCCCAGTACCCATGTAAAAGCTGGGTATGGTGGTGAGCATCTGCAAGCCGAGTAATCAGGGCTAAAGTCACAGCTCTCCAGAGCTGACAGGCTAGCCCATCTAACTGAACTGATGAGCTCCAGGGTTGGTGAAGAGACCATGTTTTAGAAAAATAGTAATGTGAAAAATACCCAACATTGGCCTCTGGCCTCCACAAGCACACACACATTTGCATGTATGTTCATATATGGGTACATACACGCAAGTACATACATACATGCACCAAACACATATAAATTTTAAAAACCTAAAATGTTTATTCTATTAATAAACAAGTTCCCTTCTATACTGTTTTATCTTTACTTTCAAGCTGACTCCATGAGTCCATTTGAAACTTATTAACTGCTATTCACACTGAAAAATAGAGGGATAATCCTCAAAGAAACAGGTCTCAAAATCTGAAATAATAAAAAAAAATCTGAAATAATTAACACTTGCTGAGGGTTGATTTCCATGGGCTTGAGACAAATGAAACACAGTATAAAAGAGATAAAGGCCAGGGATGTTCTGCTCTACTTGGAGGGTACAGTAAATGCTTTGCTAAGGAAGTAGCCCCCCTGATTAAATTTTCATAAATGAGGCAAATAAAGAAAAATGAGAGCATTGTAGAAGATCAGCAAGAACAGACATTTGAAATGGCATATACCTTGTCAAGCACTCTCTCTGATAGTTGAAATAAGAAATGTCCCCAACAGGCTCATGTGAACGAACACTTAGTTCCCAGGTGGTGCACTGATTAGGAAGCTTATGGAGTCTTTAGGTGGTGGAGCCTTGCTAGAGGAAGTACATCACTGGAGCTGGGCCTTGAGAGTTTATGCCTTTGCTCTATTTCCTATTTTCTCTCTCTGCTTCCTATGTATAGATAAAATATGATCAGTCAACTTCCTGCTTCTGCCACCATGCCATACGTTTCCCCATGATGGACTTCATCTCTCTGGAACCATAAGTTAAAATAAATCCTTTCTTCATTTAAGTTGCTTTTGTCAGTGTATTTTATCATAGCAGCAGCAAAGTAATTAATGCAGAAACTAGTACCAGGAAACAGCGTTTGTTGCTGTGAAGAACCTGCCTATGTTGTTTTTCAGAAGAATGTGAAAGACTCTGGAACTTTAGACTAGCAAAGCTATTGAATGTTATGAGCTGAGTTTAGTGGGCCATTCTCACAGAAGCCTTGAAGATAGGTAATGAAGACAGTGGAGGTCCGGCTTATGGGGTTTCTGAGATGAACAAGGACCCTATCAGCAATTGGGCTAAAAGCCTTTCATATGAGAGTTTGCCAAAGAATCTAGCTGTATTCTGCCCACGTCCCGAGAAGCTGCATCCGCTAAATTAAAACACAGAGGAAATTTTAAGATAGCATAATGCTGAGTCTGTGGCCTGGTTATTACTGATTACTCTAACACAGCTATAAAATGAAAAAACAGCAACAGATGTGTCATAAAGAAATGAAAGATGTACAGTTTGGTGAGGAAGCTGAAGACTGTAGTCAAGACGTGTGTTGAAAAGAGGCAGTAATGGTTAAAGAATTTAACCATTAGAGAGAGCCTCCTGCTCTGCACTGAAAAAACAGAGAAGCTACCCTCAGGGTCAAACCCACCAGTATGCCTCCAACTTATGATGAGAACCCAAGGGATTCCTTGCTCCTAGCAAGCAACTGCCTAGTGAGGTTTTCATCAGTTTCCGTGTGTAGAAGCTTCTGTAGCTGTTGTCCAGGGGGTCAGGGAACATCCTAAGCTGGCAGGTGAACATGGTAGTCTCATCTATGTGGTAATGGTTCTAGAGACAAGAAACAAGATTGAAGAGTTATGGGTTCTTTCCCCACAGTTTATGAGAGCCACAGAGGCTAGGCAATGTGTGGCAGGATTGGAGTCCATGTGAGTAGATCTTAAGAGGCCATTGGTAAAATCAGTTAATGTGAAGCAGCCTAGATTACGTGGAGATACTAAGATGTTGGAGATGCAGAATTGTAAGATAAGCACCAAGGAGAAGAGCTTACTGGGAGTTGATCTAGTCCAGAGGGGGCAAAAGTGTTAGATAGCAAAGCTGAAGGGGCAGAGCAATCTAAGCCCTTTAAAACTCAAGAGCTAGACACATGACAGGATTTAGTGTTTGCCCTGCTGGGTTTCAGGCTCGCTTTGGTCTATTTTTTTCTCATTGTGTTCTCCATTCCTTTTTGGAATGCTAATGTATACTTTGTACTATTGTATTTTGGAACTATGTGATTTTTTTTTTCATTTATTTTTACTTTACAAGGGGTCACAGTTAAGAGATTGCCTTATATCTCAAAAGACACTTTGAGTTTTGGCCTTTTGAACAGTGGGAAGACCATTAACGGTTACAGGGGATGTTGAAGAAATTGAACTAAATGCATTCTGCATCATGTGTTGGCCATGGGACTGTTTTTTCTTTTTGCTTCCTGTGTGTGGAAGAAAATATGATCAGCCACTTTCTTTTTTTTAAATATTTATTTATTATGTATACAATATTCTGTCTGTGTGTATGTCTGCAGGCCAGAAGAGGGCACCAGACCTCATTACAGATGGTTGTGAGCCACCGTGCGGTTGCCAGGAACTGAACTCAGGACCTTTGGAAGGGTAGGCAATGCTCTTAACCACTGAGCCATCTCTCTAGCCCCCATCAGCCACTTTCTTGCTCCTGCCACCATGCCACACTTTCCCCAGTATAATGAACTCCATCTCTCTGGAACCAAAAGCTAAAAGACATCTTTTCTTCCTTAAGGTGCTTTGTCACTGTGTTTGTCAGTGTGTTCTATCACAGCAGCAGAAAAACAGCTAATGGAACTCCAAACAGTTCCACTTTTACACAGATGCAGAAAGCCACAAAAACATGCCTCCCCTGATTGGGGGTGGGGGATCACACAGACATAGACAGATACACACACGCAGATACACACACACACACACACACACACACACACACTCTTATTATAACAAAGAATGGTGCAGAATACTACAACCAAGTAAATTTATTATTTACCAAGTAAGTCTAGTAAAATTCCTAGTAAATTTTTTTTCTCCTTGGAATTTTTTTTTTCTCCTCCAAGAAATGACTGTAAACTGTTTGGTAAATCACAGAAAAAGAAGAAAAAAAGGTTCAGTAAGAACCTAGCTGAAATTCTAATGAATTCTTCAAAATCTAGTATAAACCAGTATGCCATTTTGGAATAGCTGTGGATCCCCAGACACAAAGACTTAAGTGGAAGACAATCCACGTGCCTCAAACAGGTGTCCCAAGAAAGATTAAAAATATGACAGGAAAGGCTACCTTCAATTAGTAAGAGACCCATGGCACATAGAATCAAGATCTGAGCTCTGGTCCCCAGAACTCAAGAAACAGGCCAGTAATTTTCATGGTGGCATGTGCCTATAATCTCACACTGTGGGTTGGGAAGACTAGCAGATTTCTGAAGCTCATTTTTCAACCAATCAAGCAGAATCAATGAACCTCAGAATTAATGAAACCTGTCTCAAAAAATAAAAGTGGAGAACAGTCCTGAAAGATACCCCATGTCAATCTCTGACTTCCACATGCATGTGCACACGGGTGTACATACACAGAGTGAGACAGGAGGTCAGAGAAGCCCTGAATTATTAGAACAATATGCAGAAAGAATCAAGGAATGGGTCTAAAAGCTTGCCTGTTCTCCAAAAGGGGGAAAAAGCCTAGAATTTAGAGAAACAATAGAAAACCTTTCACTTTGGTATCCAGGCAAAATTCACTGCTTAAAGGGAGAGTAAAATCAAAATGCTTAAGCCTCTGGGGAGGCGATGTGGTTTGGAAAAAACTCAGTGTGAGAAACAAAGAATACTGTTGCTAGGGTTGAGGAACAAGAAAAGGTAATGGGTAAGGAATGTTGCACCAATCACAAGAAGACATCTAATATAACTAGGGGAAGGGTAGGGGGTTCCTGTCCAGGACTAACCACAAATAAATAGTAGAATATGACTTCCATAAGGGAACGAGAACAAGAATGCTGACAAAGCCCAAACCTCAGTGCCTGACTGCAATTCATTCCAGATCAGAACAAAGAGAAGCCATATCAATCATTAGGAGATGGACAACAACATAAAATACAATCCTCTGTGGAACAGATGTGCGAAGACTGCTGGAAGGTGAGTGGTGCAAAACAAAGAGGGCAAACAGCATGCAATGCTGTGTGCAGTGATCTAGACACAGTGAGCAGAAGATAGTGTTTAGGAAGTTTAAAGCCAGGGGTAAACTAAAAGTAATGACTGTAAACCCAAACCCAGCTCAGTTCCTGACACAAGGACTCAAGGCACAGCACAGAGGACCAGAGAGAACTGCAGAAGAAGAACACCCGCATCTCCTCTGTCCCTCTGCAAGGACTCACCATAAGGAAAAATTTAGGATGCATGAACAACAGCAAGAAAAACAGACATTTAGGGTGGAAGACGAGGCTCAGCAGGTAAAGGTGCTTGTTGCTCTTGCAGAAGTCCAATATTCAGTTTCTAGCATCCACATTAGGTTGCTCACAACCTACAACTCTAGCTCAAGGGAATCAACACCTTTTTCTGGCCTCCATAGGCCATATATACACATACATACACACTAAAAAGTAATATTACAGGAAATCTAAAAAAAAAAAACCCTTCTACTAAGATTAAGAGATAAAACTACCAACAGAATCAGAAATGATAAAGTTGTTGAAACCATAGAAGACTTTCATGTAACCATAATATTAGACAATCTAGTAAAAACAAAAAAGTAAACCAGTAAGTATGAGAAATGTTAAAGGAAGTTAGTTCTCCATGCAAGAGCAAAATACCAGGTGAAAAACAAAAACAAAAACAAAAAAACAAATAGTCTACATAAGCGACCCCCAAAACTCCACCAAAGAACTCCTACAGCTGATAAACACCTTTAGTAATGTGGCAGGATACAAGATCAACTCCAAAAAATCAGTTGCCCTCTTATACACAAAGGATATGGAAGCAGAGAGGGAAATCAGAGAAGCTTCACCTTTCACGATAGCCACAAATAGCATAAAATATCTTGGGGTAACTCTAACCAAGGAAGTAAAAGATCTATTTGACAAGAACTTTAAGGCATTGAAGAAAGAAATTGAAGAGGATACCAGAAAATGGAAGGACCTCCCTTGCTCTTGGATTGGGAGAATCAACATAGTAAAAATGGCAATTCTACCAAAGGCAATTTATAGATTCAATGCAATCCCCATCAAGGTCCCATCAAAATTCTTCACAGATCTTGAGAGGACAATAATCAACTTTATATGGAAAAACAAAAAACCCAGGATAGCCAAAACAATCCTATACAATAAAGAATCTTCTGGAGGCATTACCATCCCTGACTTCAAACTCTATTACAGAGCTACTGTGATGAAAACAGTGTGGTACTGGCCTAAAAACAGAGAAGTCGGCTAATGGAATCGTATAGAAGACCCAGATTTTAACCCACAAACCTATGAACACCTCATTTTTGATAAAGGAGCTAAAAGTATACAGTGGAAGAAAGAAAGCATCTTTAACAAATGGTGCTGGCACAACTGGATGTCAACATGTAGAAGAATGAAAATTGACCCATATCTATCACCATGCACAAAACTCAAGTCCAAATGGATTAAAGACCTCAATGTCAGTTTGAACACACTGAACCTGATAGAAGAGAAAGTGGGAAGTACCCTACAACAGATGGGCACAGGAGATCGCTTCCTAGGTATAACCCCAGCAGCACAGACATTAAGGGCAACATTGAATAAATGGGACCTACTAAAACTGAGAAGCTTCTGTAAAGCAAAGGACACTGTCACTAAGACAAAAAGGAAAATAAATATAAAAATATTTTTCCTCTTATTTTTCTTTTTCCCATTTTTGTATTTTTATGAGTGATGTGCATGTTTGTGTACTTGTTTACAGGTATGTAGGCATACTTGTGTGTGTAAGTGCACATGAACATTGTTACTCATGTATGTTGGAGGCCTGAGGCTGATGTAGGGAAACACTATCCATCAATCATCTTATTCAATGAGGTAGTCCTCTCAAACAAACCCAGAGCTTACCAATATGGCTAGATTTGCTAGCCAGCTTGCTCTGAGGATCCTCTAGGGTCTTTGCCTTCCAAAGCTGAAATTCCAGGCAGCTGCCATGAGCATCCAAGATTTACATGTGTACTCTGGTCCTCATGATTGTAGGGCAGGTTAACTAGCCACTAAACAATCTTCCCAGCTCTCCTCTTATTTCTGTTCACTTGAGGTTATAACTAATTAAACATAGTATAATATACTGCAGGGTACAAAACATATAAAGAAATTTTAAAATGTGCTATAGCATAAAATGGAAGATTAAAATGAGACCAACTTGCTATAAGTCTATCATATGACATATGGAGTGACATTATTTTAAGCAAGATGTGAAAGGCTGAAGACATGCATCTTTTTAAATTTGTTTTATTTTGTTTTTGAGGCAGGATTTTACTATATAGTTTTGGCTGTCCTGTGATGGGGCGGCTTTGCTGGGACCCAAGATAGAAGGTGTGCACCTCCGTGTGCACCCTCTCTATACCTTTTCCCATAGGACACTGCTGTGCTTGGATTTCTCATTTCCTGTTTCTTGAGTTTTCCCCTTATAATAAATAAAATATAATTGTTTTATCCTTCGCTAGCCTGGTTATTTCTACAGTCATGGAACACACTATTCAGACCAGGCTAGCCTCGAACTCTCAGAGATCCACCAGCTTCTGCCTCCTGAGTGTTGGGATTAAAGGTGGCTAAGATATTCCATCTTTTAAAACTTTGGACTAATAGTTCTCACCAGGAACAAATATTCTCCCAACATCACCCTACACACACAAAGAACTTTTAACAAAGCCTACATACACATATGCATAACACACACACATATACACACACACAAACAAAAAAGACAAAGAAATAAAACAAATTAAATGAGAGTCATGTGCTCAAATTAAATCAAGGGCCTCAACATAGATTTCTACCATTCAAAAGATACTATTCTAAAAACATAATGTTAAGCAATAAACTAGCTGTAAGATAAATATCTGATAAAGAACCTGTTTCTAGAATACAATGAATTGTTTAACACAGCAAGAAAATAAGAATCCAATAATGTAATAGGGAAATATCTGAACAATGCAAAGATGACAACTCTCAACACATAATCTAGATAATCCAACTCATGTGTTTAATCTCTCCCACTACCCCTTTGCCCATTCCTGTCTAAATGTTTAATTCAATATTCTGGTTCAAACGAGGAAATATGCATAAATGAAAAACAGTATTCTCCCTTAGCTGTGGTTTTGTTTTTTAGTTTGAATTATCTGTTGTAGTCGATGGGAGTGCAAAATATTAAATAGAAAATTCCAAAACAATTTATATAAAATTTAAATGTATGTCACTCAGAGTAGTACAACAAATTCTATGTCATCCCATTCTGAAATGAAGAGAATAGATACTTTTCTTGAGGTGCTGTCAGAATGCCAACAGTAGCCTGAGGCTATGTCACACTGCCCAGGTCATTTACTCAACTTCAGCAGATCACATGGGCACTACGATATCTCGTACCATTACGAGAAAGGTAAGTACTTACACATTCTTACAGTGGAGTAAGATGTGTTTTAGTCCTCCACTCCATCTTCGTGCTGCTGATCCAACCAATGCCTTGGAAGCACTAGGCAAGCCCTTTACCATTAAACCACGTTCTCAGATGTTTCCTCCTGTGTAGTATAGCTCATCTCATATCATTTTTATATTATCTCCACATATATAATCCTTTAAACAATTTCACAATATTAAATGATGTATGTAATTTAATTAGTCTCTCACTGGTACTGCTTCAAATATTTTGACACTGCCATCAATACTATGTTACTCAGGAAGTAAAATTACTTAGCTAAAGTATTCATATTTTAATTATAATTTTTGTTTCGTTTGTTTTTTGAGACAGGGTCTCTCTACATTGACCTGGCTGTCCTGGAGCTCACTATATAGACCAGGCTGACTTTGAACTCACAGAGATCCTCCTGCCTCTGCCTCTGCCTCACAAGTGCTAGGATTAAAGGCATGAGCCACCACACCCAGCTTAATTATGATAATTTTTGATAAACCGTGCTCTACAAAGTTTAGCTGGGCTTTAGGAAAATAGGGAATGTGCCACCAACTTTCCATATCAGGATAAATTCTCATAGTACAGCTCCAATTACTCAGGATAAATTTGTACAGAATAAAAATAATAAGAGATTTTTATATACATACTTTATTTCATTTTTGGTTTTTTGAGACAAGGTCTCATTCTATAGCATAGTCTGGCCTAGAACTGGCTATGTAGCCCAGTACTGAACTTGTAATCTTAAAGTCTTCATTTCCCAAACATGGGGATTACAGATGTAAGCTACCACACCAGGCTAAAAAGATTGTAACAAGGCCTCGCATGATTTTAAAATCCTTTAAATTAAGATAATTTTTATTTAACACTTATAACATCCAATTTCTAACAGGATTACAATTAAAGCATAAGATCAATCAAAACCCTGTAAGTCCAATTATAATATGATTGGTGATAAGGCCACATGCTTTCCTCCAAAGATGACTCTCATGAATTCCTTCCTTTCAAGTACATTATATGACCTATCCATTTCCCAGACCCTTAACCCTGGCTGGCCCTTCATCTGACCAGGGGATATGATGGAAATGATGTTCTTAAACTCCAGAAATGGGCAGGACTAGCAGCTTCCCTCTTCTGCCCCTTGGAAGCCATGTAAGAGGTCTGAACATCTAACATCACGATGCTGTGGAGAAGCCATGTATAGATACTGGAAGTGTCAGTCATATGAGTGAAGTTACAGACAGACCAGTCCAGAGCAACAAGCAACTGAGTAAGTGTCACCCCAGCTGAGAAAGAAAGAAAGAAAGAAAGAAAGAAAGAAAGAAAGAAAGAAAGAAAGAAAGAAAGAAAGAAAGAAAGAAAGAAAGAAAGAAAGAAAGAAAGAAAGAAAGAAAGAAAGAAAGAAAGAAAGAAAGAAAGAAAGAAAGAAAGAAAGAAAGAAAGAAGGAAGGAAGGAAGGAAGGAAGGAAGGAAGGAAGGAAGGAAGGAAGGAAGGAAGGAAGGAAGAGCTATTTAAGCTATCAAGTTTGGGGCTAATTTTTGTTCTGTGTCATTAAGCAATTGAAACAGATACTATCAAACTTATGGTAGTAGCAATTGCAAATATTGAGTGTCAAAATTCAGTTCATCTATTCCAGGTGCTAAGTTTCCATTTGCTGACAAGAAAAAAACATGTGAAATTTCTATCAGGACTATATCAAGTTACTCAAGTAACAATGAACTTAGTGCACTTAGCTTCAGAAGTAATTTTCGAAAATGCACATTATTTAAATGATGTTTCTTGCAGAGAGGTTCTGTACAGACAGATGACATATTAAATCAGAACTGAGCACACAGGCATTTTCATGTCATAGGAGACCAACATGACATGATCTTGATATTTTTGTTCTCTGAAGGCTTAATATAAGAAACTAGATGAATGCATGCATAATTAAGAGATTCACTAGACTGTCTTCCTCATAGCTGAAGTTTTAAGGGGGCTTTTGATAGACACAAAATGACTGTCAGTTTCTGATTATAATAAATATTCTGCAACATTGGTCAAAGTTAAAGGCATATACTTTAGGGCCCCAAAGTCTCTCCTGGATTTCTTCTTGATTGCTCCCATGACAAACATCTTATGCTCTTTAACATATCCCATGAAAGTCCCTCGATCTTAGCTTAAGTAATGTTCAATAGCATCTGTTCAGAGAGTTTTCCTTCTCAGTCACGCAGTGCAGCATGCACTTAAACTCCAACCCCTTGGGGGTAAACCAGGATTCTTCATTGGAAGATACATAAATTAGATCATTTATTTAATCATTAATTTCTATTATATGAATTCAAGAATATTTATTTTTGCTTGGGTTATAATCTAATATTATGGGTTTGATTTGTTTGTTGTTCAAATTGTTGCAGCACTTGGTCACTGGGTGCTTTTTTTCAGATCAGTATCCCCATTCCTCTGCCAAGCCCTTTTAGAATTTGGAGTATTCCCTGTCCTGGCCTAAAATCTGCCATTCTCCAAAAACCCTAGTTTTTCTATTAAAGGGTTTTTAGTTTGTTTTCGAGACAGGGTTTCTCTGTGTAGCTTTGTAGCCTGTTCTGGCACTTGCTCTGTAGAACAGGTTGGCTTCATACTTATAGAGATCTGCCTGCCTCTACTTCCCGAGTACTGAGATTAAAGGCATGCACCACCATGGCCCAACATATTAAGGAATATTTTTAACCCCCAAAGTCTGAGTGTTGTGTGCGTGCTACTTGGTATCACTGTCTCCAGGCCCTCCTGAACGAGATGGGAAAGAATGAGGGTAACGAGCCATCTGTTCATGTATATCCACAATCAGTTCTTTAGCTGGCTATACTAAACAAGCACTCATACTAATGTCTTTAGTACATGGTTCTTTCTAGTCTTCCCTTCACCTAAAATTTCACTCCCCAAAGTAATAAACCTGTCTTACACTAGTTGCCAGTTATTTATGTTTCTAATATCCACACTTTTCTGAACTAATAGAATCCTCATTTTAGATGTACTGTCCAACAATATGACCTAGATAGTCTGTCTGTATACTCTCCAGGTTGATTTTTCACACTCATAACTTTAGACACTGGTGGTTTGGATGTGAATGGCCTCCACAGGCTCATAAATTTCAAAAACTGATACCCAGCTGGCAGAACTTTTAGGGAATGATTAGGAAGTAAGGCCTTGTTGGAGAAGATATGTCACTGATATTGGGCTTTGAAGTTTTGGAAGACTC